>NW_027419956.1:0-31675 GCF_009905375.1 Apium graveolens
GTACACGAGGTCTGGAATAAAAATTGAGGTGTCCAGTTTTTTTGATTTCTTTTCATAATTTGTCCCTATGGATTTATGAAATTGCATCCGCGTCCATTCGGGGTCGTCCGGGAGTGAATCGGAGCTGAAACGAATGGAACTCGGTTTCCGAATAATCCTCGTAGGGGGTAGTACACGAGGTCTGGAATAAAAATTGAGGTGGCCCATTTTTTTGATTTCTTTTCATAATTTGTCCCTATGGATTTATGAAATTGCATCCGCGTCCATTCGGGGTCGTCCGGGAGTGAATCGGAGCTGAAACGAATGGAACTCGGTTTCCGAATAATCCTCGTAGGGGGTAGTACACGAGGTCTGGAGCAAAAATTGAGGCGGCCCGTTTTTTCGATTTCTTTTCATAAGTTGTCCCTATGGATTTATGAAATTGCATCCGCGTCCATTCGGGGTCGTCCGGGAGTGAATCGGAGCTGAAACGAATGGAACTCGGTTTCCGAATAATCCTCGTAGAGGGTAGTACACGAGGTCTGGAATAAAAATTGAGGTGGCCCTTTTTTTCGATTTCTTTTCATAATTTGTCCCTATGGATTTATGAAATTGCATCCGCGTCCATTCGGGGTCGTCCGGGAGTGAATCGGAGCTGAAACGAATGGAACTCGGTTTCCGAATAATCCTCGTAGGGGGTAGTACACGAGGTCTGGAGCAAAAATTGAGGCGGCCCTTTTTTCGATTTCTTTTCATAAGTTGTCCCTATGGATTTATGAAATTGCATCCGCGTCCATTCGGGGTCGTCCGGGAGTGAATCGGAGCTGAAACGAATGGAACTCGGTTTCCGAATAATCCTCGTAGGGGGTAGTACACGAGGTCTGGAGCAAAAATTGAGGCGGCCCGTTTTTTTCGATTTCTTTTCATAAGTTGTCCCTATGGATTTATGAAATTGCATCCGCGTCCATTCGGGTCGTCCGGGAGTGAATCGGAGCTGAAACGAATGGAACTCGGTTTCCGAATAATCCTCGTAGGGGTAGTACACGAGGTCTGGAGCAAAAATTGAGGCGGCCCGTTTTTTCGATTTCTTTTCATAAGTTGTCCCTATGGATTTATGAAATTGCATCCGCGTCCATTCGGGGTCGTCCGGGAGTGAATCGGTGCTGAAACGAATGGAACTCGGTTTCCGAATAATCCTCGTAGGGGGTAGTACACGAGGTCTGGAGCAAAAATTGAGGTGGCCCGTTTTTTCGATTTCTTTTCATAATTTGTCCCTATGGATTTATGAAATTGCATCCGCGTCCATTCGGGGTCGTCCGGGAGTGAATCGGAGCTGAAACGAATGGAACTCGGTTTCCGAATAATCCTCGTAGGGGGTAGTACACGAGGTCTGGAGCAAAAATTGAGGCGGCCCGTTTTTTCGATTTCTTTTCATAAGTTGTCCCTATGGATTTATGAAATTGCATCCGCGTCCATTCGGGGTCGTCCGGGAGTGAATCGGAGCTGAAACGAATGGAACTCGGTTTCCGAATAATCCTCGTAGGGGTAGTACACGAGGTCTGGAGCAAAAATTGAGGCGGCCCGTTTTTTCGATTTCTTTTCATAATTTGTCCCTATGGATTTATGAAATTGCATCCGCGTCCATTCGGGGTCGTCCGGGAGTGAATCGGAGCTGAAACGAATGGAACTCGGTTTCCGAATAATCCTCGTAGGGGGTAGTACACGAGGTCTGGAGCAAAAATTGAGGCGGCCCGTTTTTTCGATTTCTTTTCATAAGTTGTCCCTATGGATTTATGAAATTGCATCCGCGTCCATTCGGGGTCGTCCGGGAGTGAATCGGAGCTGAAACGAATGGAACTCGGTTTCCGAATAATCCTCGTAGGGGGTAGTACACGAGGTCTGGAGCAAAAATTGAGGCGGCCCGTTTTTTCGATTTCTTTTCATAAGTTGTCCCTATGGATTTATGAAATTGCATCCGCGTCCATTCGGGGTCGTCCGGGAGTGAATCGGAGCTGAAACGAATGGAACTCGGTTTCCGAATAATCCTCGTAGGGGGTAGTACACGAGGTCTGGAGCAAAAATTGAGGCGGCCCGTTTTTTCGATTTCTTTTCATAAGTTGTCCCTATGGATTTATGAAATTGCATCCGCGTCCATTCGGGGTCGTCCGGGAGTGAATCGGAGCTGAAACGAATGGAACTCGGTTTCCGAATAATCCTCGTAGGGGGTAGTACACGAGGTCTGGAGCAAAAATTGAGGCGGCCCGTTTTTTCGATTTCTTTTCATAATTTGTCCCTATGGATTTATGAAATTGCATCCGCGTCCATTCGGGGTCGTCCGGGAGTGAATCGGAGCTGAAACGAATGGAACTCGGTTTCCGAATAATCCTCGTAGGGGGTAGTACACGAGGTCTGGAGCAAAAATTGAGGCGGCCCGTTTTTTCGATTTCTTTTCATAAGTTGTCCCTATGGATTTATGAAATTGCATCCGCGTCCATTCGGGGTCGTCCGGGAGTGAATCGGAGCTGAAACGAATGGAACTCGGTTTCCGAATAATCCTCGTAGGGGGTAGTACACGAGGTCTGGAGAAAAATTGAGGCGGCCCATTTTTTTCGATTTCTTTTCATAATTTGTCCCTATGGATTTATGAAATTGCATCCGCGTCCATTCGGGGTCGTCCGGGAGTGAATCGGAGCTGAAACGAATGGAACTCGGTTTCCGAATAATCCTCGTAGGGGGTAGTACACGAGGTCTGGAGCAAAAATTGAGGCGGCCCGTTTTTTCGATTTCTTTTCATAAGTTGTCCCTATGGATTTATGAAATTGCATCCGCGTCCATTCGGGGTCGTCCGGGAGTGAATCGGAGCTGAAACGAATGGAACTCGGTTTCCGAATAATCCTCGTAGGGGGTAGTACACGAGGTCTGGAGCAAAAATTGAGGCGGCCCGTTTTTTTCGATTTCTTTTCATAAGTTGTCCCTATGGATTTATGAAATTGCATCCGCGTCCATTCGGGGTCGTCCGGGAGTGAATCGGTGCTGAAACGAATGGAACTCGGTTTCCGAATAATCCTCGTAGGGGGTAGTACACGAGGTCTGGAATAAAAATTGAGGTGGCCCGTTTTTTTGATTTCTTTTCATAATTTGTCCCTATGGATTTATGAAATTGCATCCGCGTCCATTCGGGGTCGTCCGGGAGTGAATCGGAGCTGAAACGAATGGAACTCGGTTTCCGAATAATCCTCGTAGGGGGTAGTACACGAGGTCTGGAGCAAAAATTGAGGCGGCCCGTTTTTTCGATTTCTTTTCATAAGTTGTCCCTATGGATTTATGAAATTGCATCCGCGTCCATTCGGGGTCGTCCGGGAGTGAATCGGAGCTGAAACGAATGGAACTCGGTTTCCGAATAATCCTCGTAGGGGGTAGTACACGAGGTCTGGAGCAAAAATTGAGGCGGCCCGTTTTTTCGATTTCTTTTCATAAGTTGTCCCTATGGATTTATGAAATTGCATCCGCGTCCATTCGGGGTCGTCCGGGAGTGAATCGGTAGCTGAAACGAATGGAACTCGGTTTCCGAATAATCCTCGTAGGGGGTAGTACACGAGGTCTGGAATAAAAATTGAGGTGGCCCGTTTTTTGATTTCTTTTCATAATTTGTCCCTATGGATTTATGAAATTGCATCCGCGTCCATTCGGGGTCGTCCGGGAGTGAATCGGAGCTGAAACGAATGGAACTCGGTTTCCGAATAATCCTCGTAGGGGGTAGTACACGAGGTCTGGAGCAAAAATTGAGGCGGCCCGTTTTTTCGATTTCTTTTCATAAGTTGTCCCTATGGATTTATGAAATTGCATCCGCGTCCATTCGGGGTCGTCCGGGAGTGAATCGGAGCTGAAACGAATGGAACTCGGTTTCCGAATAATCCTCGTAGGGGGTAGTACACGAGGTCTGGAGCAAAAATTGAGGCGGCCCGTTTTTTCGATTTCTTTTCATAAGTTGTCCCTATGGATTTATGAAATTGCATCCGCGTCCATTCGGGGTCGTCCGGGAGTGAATCGGAGCTGAAACGAATGGAACTCGGTTTCCGAATAATCCTCGTAGGGGGTAGTACACGAGGTCTGGAGCAAAAATTGAGGCGGCCCGTTTTTTCGATTTCTTTTCATAATTTGTCCCTATGGATTTATGAAATTGCATCCGCGTCCATTCGGGGTCGTCCGGGAGTGAATCGGAGCTGAAACGAATGGAACTCGGTTTCCGAATAATCCTCGTAGGGGGTAGTACACGAGGTCTGGAGCAAAAATTGAGGCGGCCCGTTTTTTCGATTTCTTTTCATAAGTTGTCCCTATGGATTTATGAAATTGCATCCGCGTCCATTCGGGGTCGTCCGGGAGTGAATCGGAGCTGAAACGAATGGAACTCGGTTTCCGAATAATCCTCGTAGGGGGTAGTACACGAGGTCTGGAGCAAAAATTGAGGCGGCCCGTTTTTTTCGATTTCTTTTCATAAGTTGTCCCTATGGATTTATGAAATTGCATCCGCGTCCATTCGGGGTCGTCCGGGAGTGAATCGGAGCTGAAACGAATGGAACTCGGTTTCCGAATAATCCTCGTAGGGGGTAGTACACGAGGTCTGGAGCAAAAATTGAGGCGGCCCGTTTTTTCGATTTCTTTTCATAAGTTGTCCCGTATGGATTTATGAAATTGCATCCGCGTCCATTCGGGGTCGTCCGGGAGTGAATCGGTAGCTGAAACGAATGGAACTCGGTTTCCGAATAATCCTCGTAGGGGGTAGTACACGAGGTCTGGAATAAAAATTGAGGTGGCCCGTTTTTTGATTTCTTTTCATAATTTGTCCCTATGGATTTATGAAATTGCATCCGCGTCCATTCGGGGTCGTCCGGGAGTGAATCGGAGCTGAAACGAATGGAACTCGGTTTCCGAATAATCCTC
Source organism: Apium graveolens (assembly GCF_009905375.1). Taxonomy (NCBI): domain Eukaryota; kingdom Viridiplantae; phylum Streptophyta; class Magnoliopsida; order Apiales; family Apiaceae; genus Apium; species Apium graveolens. The sequence continues at coordinate 4,921 of NW_027419956.1, forward strand.
GTAGGGGGTAGTACACGAGGTCTGGAGCAAAAATTGAGGCGGCCCGTTTTTTTCGATTTCTTTTCATAAGTTGTCCCTATGGATTTATGAAATTGCATCCGCGTCCATTCGGGGTCGTCCGGGAGTGAATCGGAGCTGAAACGAATGGAACTCGGTTTCCGAATAATCCTCGTAGGGGGTAGTACACGAGGTCTGGAGCAAAAATTGAGGTGGCCCATTTTTTTCGATTTCTTTTCATAATTTGTCCCTATGGATTTATGAAATTGCATCCGCGTCCATTCGGGGTCGTCCGGGAGTGAATCGGAGCTGAAACGAATGGAACTCGGTTTCCGAATAATCCTCGTAGGGGGTAGTACACGAGGTCTGGAGCAAAAATTGAGGCGGCCCGTTTTTTCGATTTCTTTTCATAAGTTGTCCCTATGGATTTATGAAATTGCATCCGCGTCCATTCGGGGTCGTCCGGGAGTGAATCGGATGCTGAAACGAATGGAACTCGGTTTCCGAATAATCCTCGTAGGGGGTAGTACACGAGGTCTGGAATAAAAATTGAGGTGGCCCTTTTTTTGATTTCTTTTCATAATTTGTCCCTATGGATTTATGAAATTGCATCCGCGTCCATTCGGGGTCGTCCGGGAGTGAATCGGAGCTGAAACGAATGGAACTCGGTTTCCGAATAATCCTCGTAGGGGGTAGTACACGAGGTCTGGAGCAAAAATTGAGGCGGCCCGTTTTTTCGATTTCTTTTCATAAGTTGTCCCTATGGATTTATGAAATTGCATCCGCGTCCATTCGGGGTCGTCCGGGAGTGAATCGGAGCTGAAACGAATGGAACTCGGTTTCCGAATAATCCTCGTAGGGGGTAGTACACGAGGTCTGGAAGCAAAAATTGAGGCTGGCCCAGTTTTTTGATTTCTTTTCATAATTTGTCCCTATGGATTTATGAAATTGCATCCGCGTCCATTCGGGGTCGTCCGGGAGTGAATCGGAGCTGAAACGAATGGAACTCGGTTTCCGAATAATCCTCGTAGGGGGTAGTACACGAGGTCTGGAGCAAAAATTGAGGCGGCCCGTTTTTTCGATTTCTTTTCATAAGTTGTCCCTATGGATTTATGAAATTGCATCCGCGTCCATTCGGGGTCGTCCGGGAGTGAATCGGAGCTGAAACGAATGGAACTCGGTTTCCGAATAATCCTCGTAGGGGGTAGTACACGAGGTCTGGAGCAAAAATTGAGGCGGCCCGTTTTTTCGATTTCTTTTCATAAGTTGTCCCTATGGATTTATGAAATTGCATCCGCGTCCATTCGGGGTCGTCCGGGAGTGAATCGGAGCTGAAACGAATGGAACTCGGTTTCCGAATAATCCTCGTAGGGGGTAGTACACGAGGTCTGGAGCAAAAATTGAGGCGGCCCGTTTTTTCGATTTCTTTTCATAAGTTGTCCCTATGGATTTATGAAATTGCATCCGCGTCCATTCGGGGTCGTCCGGGAGTGAATCGGAGCTGAAACGAATGGAACTCGGTTTCCGAATAATCCTCGTAGGGGGTAGTACACGAGGTCTGGAGCAAAAATTGAGGCGGCCCGTTTTTTTGATTTCTTTTCATAATTTGTCCCTATGGATTTATGAAATTGCATCCGCGTCCATTCGGGGTCGTCCGGGAGTGAATCGGAGCTGAAACGAATGGAACTCGGTTTCCGAATAATCCTCGTAGGGGGTAGTACACGAGGTCTGGAGCAAAAATTGAGGCGGCCCGTTTTTTCGATTTCTTTTCATAAGTTGTCCCTATGGATTTATGAAATTGCATCCGCGTCCATTCGGGGTCGTCCGGGAGTGAATCGGAGCTGAAACGAATGGAACTCGGTTTCCGAATAATCCTCGTAGGGGGTAGTACACGAGGTCTGGAGCAAAAATTGAGGCGGCCCGTTTTTTCGATTTCTTTTCATAATTTGTCCCTATGGATTTATGAAATTGCATCCGCGTCCATTCGGGGTCGTCCGGGAGTGAATCGGAGCTGAAACGAATGGAACTCGGTTTCCGAATAATCCTCGTAGGGGGTAGTACACGAGGTCTGGAGCAAAAATTGAGGCGGCCCGTTTTTTCGATTTCTTTTCATAAGTTGTCCCTATGGATTTATGAAATTGCATCCGCGTCCATTCGGGGTCGTCCGGGAGTGAATCGGAGCTGAAACGAATGGAACTCGGTTTCCGAATAATCCTCGTAGGGGGTAGTACACGAGGTCTGGAGCAAAAATTGAGGCGGCCCGTTTTTTCGATTTCTTTTCATAAGTTGTCCCTATGGATTTATGAAATTGCATCCGCGTCCATTCGGGGTCGTCCGGGAGTGAATCGGTGCTGAAACGAATGGAACTCGGTTTCCGAATAATCCTCGTAGGGGGTAGTACACGAGGTCTGGAATAAAAATTGAGGTGGCCCGTTTTTTGATTTCTTTTCATAATTTGTCCCTATGGATTTATGAAATTGCATCCGCGTCCATTCGGGGTCGTCCGGGAGTGAATCGGAGCTGAAACGAATGGAACTCGGTTTCCGAATAATCCTCGTAGGGGGTAGTACACGAGGTCTGGAGCAAAAATTGAGGCGGCCCGTTTTTTCGATTTCTTTTCATAAGTTGTCCCTATGGATTTATGAAATTGCATCCGCGTCCATTCGGGGTCGTCCGGGAGTGAATCGGAGCTGAAACGAATGGAACTCGGTTTCCGAATAATCCTCGTAGGGGGTAGTACACGAGGTCTGGAGCAAAAATTGAGGCGGCCCGTTTTTTCGATTTCTTTTCATAAGTTGTCCCTATGGATTTATGAAATTGCATCCGCGTCCATTCGGGGTCGTCCGGGAGTGAATCGGATGCTGAAACGAATGGAACTCGGTTTCCGAATAATCCTCGTAGGGGGTAGTACACGAGGTCTGGAATAAAAATTGAGGTGGCCCGTTTTTTTCGATTTCTTTTCATAATTTGTCCCTATGGATTTATGAAATTGCATCCGCGTCCATTCGGGGTCGTCCGGGAGTGAATCGGAGCTGAAACGAATGGAACTCGGTTTCCGAATAATCCTCGTAGGGGGTAGTACACGAGGTCTGGAGCAAAAATTGAGGCGGCCCGTTTTTTCGATTTCTTTTCATAAGTTGTCCCTATGGATTTATGAAATTGCATCCGCGTCCATTCGGGGTCGTCCGGGAGTGAATCGGAGCTGAAACGAATGGAACTCGGTTTCCGAATAATCCTCGTAGGGGGTAGTACACGAGGTCTGGAGCAAAAATTGAGGCGGCCCGTTTTTTCGATTTCTTTTCATAAGTTGTCCCTATGGATTTATGAAATTGCATCCGCGTCCATTCGGGGTCGTCCGGGAGTGAATCGGTAGCTGAAACGAATGGAACTCGGTTTCCGAATAATCCTCGTAGGGGGTAGTACACGAGGTCTGGAGCAAAAATTGAGGCGGCCCGTTTTTTCGATTTCTTTTCATAATTTGTCCCTATGGATTTATGAAATTGCATCCGCGTCCATTCGGGGTCGTCCGGGAGTGAATCGGAGCTGAAACGAATGGAACTCGGTTTCCGAATAATCCTCGTAGGGGGTAGTACACGAGGTCTGGAGCAAAAATTGAGGCGGCCCGTTTTTTCGATTTCTTTTCATAAGTTGTCCCTATGGATTTATGAAATTGCATCCGCGTCCATTCGGGGTCGTCCGGGAGTGAATCGGAGCTGAAACGAATGGAACTCGGTTTCCGAATAATCCTCGTAGGGGGTAGTACACGAGGTCTGGAGCAAAAATTGAGGCGGCCCGTTTTTTCGATTTCTTTTCATAAGTTGTCCCTATGGATTTATGAAATTGCATCCGCGTCCATTCGGGGTCGTCCGGGAGTGAATCGGAGCTGAAACGAATGGAACTCGGTTTCCGAATAATCCTCGTAGGGGGTAGTACACGAGGTCTGGAGCAAAAATTGAGGCGGCCCGTTTTTTCGATTTCTTTTCATAAGTTGTCCCTATGGATTTATGAAATTGCATCCGCGTCCATTCGGGGTCGTCCGGGAGTGAATCGGAGCTGAAACGAATGGAACTCGGTTTCCGAATAATCCTCGTAGGGGGTAGTACACGAGGTCTGGAGCAAAAATTGAGGCGGCCCGTTTTTTCGATTTCTTTTCATAATTTGTCCCTATGGATTTATGAAATTGCATCCGCGTCCATTCGGGGTCGTCCGGGAGTGAATCGGAGCTGAAACGAATGGAACTCGGTTTCCGAATAATCCTCGTAGGGGGTAGTACACGAGGTCTGGAGCAAAAATTGAGGCGGCCCGTTTTTTCGATTTCTTTTCATAAGTTGTCCCTATGGATTTATGAAATTGCATCCGCGTCCATTCGGGGTCGTCCGGGAGTGAATCGGAGCTGAAACGAATGGAACTCGGTTTCCGAATAATCCTCGTAGGGGGTAGTACACGAGGTCTGGAGCAAAAATTGAGGCGGCCCGTTTTTTCGATTTCTTTTCATAAGTTGTCCCTATGGATTTATGAAATTGCATCCGCGTCCATTCGGGGTCGTCCGGGAGTGAATCGGAGCTGAAACGAATGGAACTCGGTTTCCGAATAATCCTCGTAGGGGGTAGTACACGAGGTCTGGAGAAAAAATTGAGGTGGCCCGTTTTTTCGATTTCTTTTCATAATTTGTCCCTATGGATTTATGAAATTGCATCCGCGTCCATTCGGGGTCGTCCGGGAGTGAATCGGAGCTGAAACGAATGGAACTCGGTTTCCGAATAATCCTCGTAGGGGGTAGTACACGAGGTCTGGAGCAAAAATTGAGGCGGCCCGTTTTTTCGATTTCTTTTCATAAGTTGTCCCTATGGATTTATGAAATTGCATCCGCGTCCATTCGGGGTCGTCCGGGAGTGAATCGGAGCTGAAACGAATGGAACTCGGTTTCCGAATAATCCTCGTAGGGGGTAGTACACGAGGTCTGGAGCAAAAATTGAGGCGGCCCGTTTTTTCGATTTCTTTTCATAAGTTGTCCCTATGGATTTATGAAATTGCATCCGCGTCCATTCGGGGTCGTCCGGGAGTGAATCGGAGCTGAAACGAATGGAACTCGGTTTCCGAATAATCCTCGTAGGGGGTAGTACACGAGGTCTGGAGCAAAAATTGAGGCGGCCCGTTTTTTCGATTTCTTTTCATAAGTTGTCCCTATGGATTTATGAAATTGCATCCGCGTCCATTCGGGGTCGTCCGGGAGTGAATCGGAGCTGAAACGAATGGAACTCGGTTTCCGAATAATCCTCGTAGGGGGTAGTACACGAGGTCTGGAGCAAAAATTGAGGCGGCCCGTTTTTTCGATTTCTTTTCATAATTTGTCCCTATGGATTTATGAAATTGCATCCGCGTCCATTCGGGGTCGTCCGGGAGTGAATCGGAGCTGAAACGAATGGAACTCGGTTTCCGAATAATCCTCGTAGGGGGTAGTACACGAGGTCTGGAGCAAAAATTGAGGCGGCCCGTTTTTTCGATTTCTTTTCATAAGTTGTCCCTATGGATTTATGAAATTGCATCCGCGTCCATTCGGGGTCGTCCGGGAGTGAATCGGAGCTGAAACGAATGGAACTCGGTTTCCGAATAATCCTCGTAGGGGGTAGTACACGAGGTCTGGAGCAAAAATTGAGGCGGCCCGTTTTTTCGATTTCTTTTCATAAGTTGTCCCTATGGATTTATGAAATTGCATCCGCGTCCATTCGGGGTCGTCCGGGAGTGAATCGGAGCTGAAACGAATGGAACTCGGTTTCCGAATAATCCTCGTAGGGGGTAGTACACGAGGTCTGGAGCAAAAATTGAGGTGGCCCGTTTTTTCGATTTCTTTTCATAATTTGTCCCTATGGATTTATGAAATTGCATCCGCGTCCATTCGGGGTCGTCCGGGAGTGAATCGGAGCTGAAACGAATGGAACTCGGTTTCCGAATAATCCTCGTAGGGGGTAGTACACGAGGTCTGGAGCAAAAATTGAGGCGGCCCGTTTTTTTCGATTTCTTTTCATAAGTTGTCCCTATGGATTTATGAAATTGCATCCGCGTCCATTCGGGGTCGTCCGGGAGTGAATCGGAGCTGAAACGAATGGAACTCGGTTTCCGAATAATCCTCGTAGGGGGTAGTACACGAGGTCTGGAGCAAAAATTGAGGCGGCCCGTTTTTTCGATTTCTTTTCATAAGTTGTCCCTATGGATTTATGAAATTGCATCCGCGTCCATTCGGGGTCGTCCGGGAGTGAATCGGTGCTGAAACGAATGGAACTCGGTTTCCGAATAATCCTCGTAGGGGGTAGTACATGAGGTCTGGAATAAAAATTGAGGTGGCCCGTTTTTTTTGATTTCTTTTCATAATTTGTCCCTATGGATTTATGAAATTGCATCCGCGTCCATTCGGGGTCGTCCGAGAGTGAATCGGAGCTGAAACGAATGGAACTCGGTTTCCGAATAATCCTCGTAGGGGGTAGTACACGAGGTCTGGAGCAAAAATTGAGGCGGCCCGTTTTTTCGATTTCTTTTCATAAGTTGTCCCTATGGATTTATGAAATTGCATCCGCGTCCATTCGGGGTCGTCCGGGAGTGAATCGGAGCTGAAACGAATGGAACTCGGTTTCCGAATAATCCTCGTAGGGGGTAGTACACGAGGTCTGGAGCAAAAATTGAGGCGGCCCGTTTTTTCGATTTCTTTTCATAAGTTGTCCCTATGGATTTATGAAATTGCATCCGCGTCCATTCGGGGTCGTCCGGGAGTGAATCGGTGCTGAAACGAATGGAACTCGGTTTCCGAATAATCCTCGTAGGGGGTAGTACACGAGGTCTGGAATAAAAATTGAGGTGGCCCGTTTTTTTGATTTCTTTTCATAATTTGTCCCTATGGATTTATGAAATTGCATCCGCGTCCATTCGGGGTCGTCCGGGAGTGAATCGGAGCTGAAACGAATGGAACTCGGTTTCCGAATAATCCTCGTAGGGGGTAGTACACGAGGTCTGGAGCAAAAATTGAGGCGGCCCGTTTTTTCGATTTCTTTTCATAAGTTGTCCCTATGGATTTATGAAATTGCATCCGCGTCCATTCGGGGTCGTCCGGGAGTGAATCGGAGCTGAAACGAATGGAACTCGGTTTCCGAATAATCCTCGAAGGGGTAGTACACGAGGTCTGGAGCAAAAATTGAGGCTGCCCGTTTTTTCGATTTCTTTTCATAAGTTGTCCCTATGGATATATGAAATTGCATCCGCATCCATTCGGGGTCGTCCGGGAGTAAATCGGAGCTGAAACGAATGGAACCCGGTTTCCGAATAATCCTCGTAGGGGGTAGTACACGATGTAACACCCCCAAATCCGGGGTCGGGGATCCGGGTTGTCACGAGTTCCATTTCCCTTAATAACACCCAATCTTAATAATTACTCAACTACTCTGTACTGTGACCCCACAATAAACACACACACCACACGTTATAGTCTCAGAGATGAACATCCAAAAATAACCACAAGTCATTTTATTCCACAATTATATGCCAATACACCTTAAACAGGTTTCTGAATAAATTTACATTTCTTTGCCATTATTACAATTCATAAATATACATAATCTGATACATCAAAAGTTGAAAGCCTAGCCTATTGGTAGTTCCTACCTCAGCTATGGCGGCATCAGTGCTTCTAGAAAACTGCGGAACGTCTCCTAACCTCTTGCGAATCGGGAGCTTGGTCCGGTTCATCTTGTCTATCTGATGTTGTGTGATGAAAGAAGAAAGCAAGGGTGAGCAGCAAGCCCACCAAAATAATATGTATAATGATTAATAGTATATGAGCCTTCTCTTAGTACTCATGAAAGTCTTGGTCAAAAGAAATGAACCAAGTTGATATCTTAATGCGATGAAGTCGCAAAATATTCAGTATATATATATATATACATATATACTTTTCAAAATATTGGAAGTCCTCTTCCATGCATAATATACACAAAGTCCCAGTGTATAACTGTATAAAAAATATCGTTGCAAGGTGATCTCATATATCTAACCTTGTCTCAATGTTTTTCTGAAAGTCTTTGTCATTCGTAAGATAATCATTTACTAGATATAAGTTTAAAAGATAAAGTTACAAGATACTCCAATATACTTATATCTTTTCTAAATACTACTTGAACTACCACCGTTCAAGTTATAATTAGTTCAAAAGTTCATCACATAGATGAGACTACAAGACCAGATTTGAATAGATTAAATCTTTAAAATATCATCAAAATAAAATGAAGTTACGAGATACTTCATTTGATGCAAACATCATTTTGAAAACTTGACCCTGCCAACACTCAACAATCGCCCAACCGTAGCCTTTCTATCGAAGTGCTCTGGGTAGTGTTGCAGAAATATCCAATTGGATGATGAACTCATTACGGGAGTTTACCGCGCCAGGAAGACCACTTACGATGATCAGTCGTAGTAGTGCAACCCCACCATTTTCTACATGTAGAGGAGAACCTGTCGGATTTACTTGTCAACCGAACACTGAACTCCTAAGGAATGGACCGCCTTAGCGGAACTTCCAGGCCATTTGGGCCAATATAATAAGGCTGGGCCGGCGCTACTCGACCACTTACGCCACTCCTAGTTCAGATGAAATCCATGACTCTGAAACGTAAAGCTCGTCCCCCCTTTCCCCAAGTAGAAACTTGTTGATACGGCTCCACCAAGAAGTCGTATCTAGTTGGAAAGGAAAACTCACCGATATTTCCCAGGCGATGCCTGTTAATGGATTAACTTGTTCCAAGAATTTTACTTCCCGAGTATTGGGTAAGTAATCAAAAACTCTTTTATCAAGACAGCAACCTTGTTGCGAATATAAAACACACCACAGAGCCGGATCCCTCAGGTTTTGAGCGAGTATTTAAATCCCCTTCGAAAGGAGGATCTTAAATATAAAAATGAGTTTTGGGATCCGCTCTAACTTTTAAAAATCATTTTGAAGACTCGCAAAACATTTTTAAGAATGTTTGGAGTGATGCTGATTTAACAAAATAAATCAGTCCCAATATATTAGAAAATATCTGAATATTATTATTTAAATAATATTCCCATAAAGAATAATCTTTATAAAAATAATTGAAGTAGAAGTATTAAAACTTATACTTGAAACGAGTAGCAAATAATCAAAGATATACTTATACGAAAGTAATATCTTTATTTGAATAATCAAAAATAAGTTTGATTATCGACACCTTATTCTTTAATACAATAAAGAATATTATTAAGTAATAAGCGGAGTCATAATACCTCGAATGAATACTATAAATAATATTCATAAAATAAAGGAGTCATACATCCTCAAATGAATATCCAAGTAATATTCAATAATAATATAAATAATAAAATAAACTGAGTCATAAGCCCTCGAATGAATATTCAAATAATATTCAAATAATAAAATAAACTGAGTCATAAGCCCTCGAATGAATATTCAAAATAATATTCAATTAAGTAAAATAAAGGTATCGAATAAACCTTATTCGATCAATAGTTTTAAAAACTATATCCATATATATATATATATATATATATATATATATAATATACTCGGGAACATCGACTCCCGGTTTAGAAATATGTTCACCTTTTATCCCCTATACTAAGGGTATACGCAACTACTTGCTTATTTCTAGCATAGGTATTATGCAACTATAAGCATTGAAATCAACATATAGATAACCAGATTATGAAACAGACATGCATATATACCATATCAGCATGCTCTAATATATCGCAAAATTTGCTAATAACAATCATGCAATATCACAAGATAATGCATATACATATATTTACATCACAACAACAGTATAACGGGTAGAAAACTTGCCTGAGCGACTGGGGGTTACGAATGGCTCGGGACGAGTCTGGTAACCTATAAGCAACAAGTAAGTTGGAATTAAACCAAAGTCACTTGTAAATCTATACTCTAACCGACTCAGACTCTAACACTCGTTTTGCGCTTAATGATTTACTTAAGTCGCTCGAGTACCCTCGGCTCCACCATTTTTAATAATTTACCCATTACGAGTTTTAAGGCGATTCTTTCGCGAGTGTCTTATCAACTGCCTAACACACTCTACATAAATGTTTCATGCTCCAATTAGTCATTTAAGGGCCTTAACCAAGGTTTCAAAGTAAGGCGAGGGGTAAAGGTTCGTTCGCGAAACACCGTTACGTAAAACGGTCGTTTCTCCTAAACCGTACATCGGATTCAAGCAAACCACATATCAAAACGAAGCTTGAAACATAACCTATCTAAGCATGGAAGTGGTTAGTTTATAGAAGTGGGTGTTCGGGTCCAACAGTTAATCACAAAACAGTTTATAGAAAATCGGGCATTACGACGGCTATAACCTAACGATTTCCAAAGTTTAAACTACACCAAATCATCACCAATTCAACAACAATCCAACATCCATCAACATCAAACTAAACCCATTCATCTAAGCACTATTATCATCCAAACAAACCAAACTTAAAACTAAGGGTTCAAGAGTTTATACCTTCCTTGGAGAGTGGGTAGTCACTAACAAGCCTCTAGGAACCTTGATCTATGCTTAATCAACCTTAAGCTTTCATGAAAATCAAGAAAATCAAAGTAAGTTACTATTCACTACTATTCATCATCATCTTTGATGAGTGGATTAGCTATGAAAACCATGGAATCTTGATCTTAAACTCATGGTATAACTAAGTTATGAAATATAGGATCCAAGGAAACAAACCTTGTAATTTTCCATGGCCTAGAACTTGAGTTTTGAAAATCTATTTCTTTATTTCTTGAAAAGGACGAATGGAAGAAGAAAGAAATGGGGGAGAGATTTTGCTTGCTTGTCTTGCCTTGATATTTGTGCAAAGAATGCATGGTTGTGGTTAATTATTGGCTAAATATCTTGTTTTCACTTGCTTATGTCATTGCTTGCATCACTACTTTGCCACATGTCTCATTCTTGTGGTGTGATGATGTCACCTTGCTTCTAACCACATGTTTTAGCTTATATTAGAAGCTTCCTTCTCATGTTACTTGCATGTGCTTGCCCCTTGGACGTTTATTTGTTTTACGGTTCGCTTAACTCTCTTTCTCGTTGATCGTTTGAGGAATCGTACCCGGGATCTTATTACTTGGGTTCCCTTAACCTTTCTCAATACATTATATTCCTTTTTATAATCCTCTCTTATAATCCTTGAATTTAAATCCCTTTAATCATGTTACCTTATACTCAATTCTTTCGGTATCTGGTGGATTTTCGAGAAAAATCAAAGTGTTCGGAATTGGATTCTGACGATCTTTACATACACTTATTTACTTTATGGAATACTAATACGATCTTAGAATATCCATAACAGAACCCCTACATAGTGTGGCATGAAAAGTTTTCTCATTCAGCAAAAACACTATTCATAAGGGTTTCAAAAATTTCCAAAAATTGGGGTTATTACAGTCTCCCCTCCTTAAAAGGATTCCGTCCCGGAATCAAATAGAAAATGAATAGGGATACTCTCTTAGCATTGCACTTTCTAACTCTCGAGTAAATTTTCCCACATTGTGGTTCTACCACCAAACTCTGACTAGTTTGATAACCCTTCTCCTAAGCACTTGTCCCTTTTCGATCTATAACCCTTCCTGGTTGCTCCATATAGGTTACGTCTGGTTGCATGTCTATGCACTCATATGCCCCTATTTATCTGGCATCCGAATTACATTTTCTTAACATTGATACGTGGAACACGTTATGAACTTGCTACATATTCGGGGGTAGGGCTAGCTCATATGCTATCTTCCCAATATGTCTTAATATATCCAAGGGTCCAACAATTCGTGGACTTAGCTTCCCTTTCTTTCCGAACCTCATCCTTCCTTTCCAAGGGAATACCTATAACAACACTAGGTCCCCTACTTCCTATTCTTTGTCCTTTCGTGTCAAATCAACATACTTCTTATGTCCATCTTGGGCTACTACCAGCCGTCCTCTGATTAAATCTATTAAATCCTTGGTCCTTTGGACCACTGCTGGTCTGAGCATCTTGCGCTCTACAACTTCATTCTAACATAAGGGAGATCGACGTTATCTTCCCTCAAGGATCTCATAAGACGACATCTCGATACCTGACATACGATCTATTGTCGTAAGAAAACTCAATCCGTGTTAAGTGATCATTCCAAATTCTTTCAAGTCTATTGCACAGACTCTCATTATAGCTTTAACATTAGAGCTTTTGCTTCTCAATACCCATTCTTTTCCAGTTCGTAATCACTACTACCTTCCGTTCCTAATATTATACTGGTTATACTTTTGCTCGTTAGCGTTCTATAACCTTTTAATAACCATGCCAACCTTAGTATCACGAATGTGTTTCCATTTCGAATACTACCACAACTTTATTACTCCTTTTTCAGCTGTTTCTATTTTCGAAAGCTTGATCCTTCATATAGAAGTAAAAGAATTTATTGAGAGATCACTATGATTATGAACACTTGTTATATCGCATTGTTAGTACAGAAGGTGGCCAGCCTTTAGTACTTGACAAGCAATTAAATAATAGCTGGTATCCTACTAGGCTTCTATCACACAGATAGATAGTCATTCAGCAATACCTCCCCTTTCTGGAAGGGTTGTTCTTCTCAGCTTACATGAAATGAAAAGAAGAGAAAAGAACGAATTGAAGAGAATTGTATATATGAAAAAAATATACTGCCACAAAATATCTGGCTTGGAACCTACCTCTGAACTATAGAGGTTTGTCATAGGAGAACAAATCATATACGTATATAAATCAACATTAAGCATTATAGCCTCGTATTTCCCATGCCTAAATATTTTCGCTATCCCGTCCATCATTCTATGGACCCACACTCTTCCTCGAGCTTATACACAATCACCTTTGAAACTCCCTCGACATCGAAAATCGAATCTGGGATCTCATTCTAGACATCATCATTATTAGAATTCTATGCTTGCACCGCAACCTTCCTCGTATAATAATACGACTCTCTATTGATAAGAAAGAATAATTATTCACTAGGTAGATACTCTACTTAATTAGTCTATCAATGATAACTTATACACTACCACGACCCGATTAGTGGTACTCAATCTCAACACCCATTCCAATACAACTCTCACGGTTGTAATCAGCTCAATACTCGCAGAATCATTGCTGCCTTACTATGGTCCACCACTGACCTACTATCGTCATTCATTTTCCATGAAGTCTTAATAGCTAACCATACGGAGTCCATACATGTCGTATCAAATCCTTCTAAGGAGGTAACATAATCACCATTCATGATTCATGGAGTACACTCCTGATCCTGACATACATACATGACATGAAGCATATAAAATTGCAGAAGAGTTTCAATCAAAGCACCGATAGCAGGTTAATACCATTCTTAATCATATGCCTTCAATAGAAGACTTAACTCAAAGGTTTGTTTGGTCCTTTTTGAAACATGGTCCTGGCTTATCTCAAGATAGGACCTTCTAAGATAGATAGCCCGTTCATGGCGATTACACAAATTAAACCTTTACCAACTACTATTACGGTTGGGTATTGCACAGTCATCAGAAGGAATGTCAATCTTTCAAATCATAATACAATCTTCACGGCTTTAACCATTATCATTGTATTCTCCTGGCACGAGCGCCGATAATTATCTTTTTACCTTTAAAGTGTCGGCCACCTCTTTGGCCTTTCCTGATAGTAAAATTTCCTTACAGTCAATGTCATTTTAACCACCTCCAAATAATTTTCTATCTCATTTCAATCGCAGCTTATGTGAAGATGTTTTCTTTAAAGTCTGATGAGTAAAAATAAAAAAATTATCACCATTTTTCCATAAGTTATTGCCTCAGTCTTTAGAGGTTAATCACTGTCACGACTGACTTTTAATCATACTTAGAACATCTTTTATCTTAAGTCCTAATTTCCCTGAATAATTTCGACCATTACTGGTTCGATCCATACCTTCTCATGGTTTAACACGTGCCTCACTTGGCATCATTATAATTACGTCATATTTCCTTTATCAACATTTCTATTCTTGAGAATTTTGAATATTACCTTTCTCCTTGTAAAACCTCTAAGGTTATCCTTGAATCGTTCCTCCTGTATTCCCTAGATACAGGGCATATCAAGATACCATTTATTAATACCAGAATCATTGTCTATATACTTCTGAAAAAATTTCTCCATTGATTCTTAAAGGTTGTTATTACCTTAATCCTTTCCAATTCATACTGTCAAAACTCATACTATCCCTATTAAGGGTGAAATGCCAACCTTTAGGCATTCCCCTAGGATTCGTTTTAAGTTACCGATGTTCTATCCTTAATTCCACCTTTAAAAAGGTACAAGCATCCTTCCATGGATAAATAAAGTCATATATCCTTGATAGATTATCATATTCATCATTCCCACCTCGATAGTCTATACCTAACTTCATAATAGCATCCTTATTCATATTGAGGTCAATCCATATGGCCTCCAAAAGATAACAACGGTTATCCGCTTGTCTTGCCTAATTTGGTAACGATAACAAGGATGTTCTGGAAGATATTGGTCGTGTTCAACGTGAACTTCTTCTTAATAATTCCTTATTTACTTTTATTGTTTCTCAACAGTCACCTCAATGTTGGGATATCTCTCATACCTGGCGTCTCCCTTTCTGGGTATCAAGCCACCGGTCTTACACTTCACATTCTTGAAGGTCACTTCCTTCATCCAATTTTCCTAATTTCTTACTTCCTTGTCTCCTCAGTCTATCCGCGTCTCATATTTAACCTTCGAACTATCTCAAGTTTTCCTCAAATCCTCCCAACTTACAGGGGATAAAATATATGTATCTCTTATGCCTTCACCCAACAATTTTAACTCATGGTGAATCACCCTCATCCTGACGATTACATACTTTTTCTATTTCTATTGCTACGAGTCTTTAGGGTTTCCTCATACCCAATTCCTTTATCATTCCTCAAACTCTATTGCCTTTATATTCCTTTCCACTTCAGTTTCTTTTTATTTTCCTTTCTCTTATCGTTATTTCATGGACCAACACAACATAAACATTGATTTCAAACATCCCGTCATTCTGGATTCGTGTCCTCAGAACGAATCTTGACAACTTTTACAACTTAGATTCATAATTTATCATACTCGCCTGCCTTTGTTCTAGCTCCAAAGCTTTTACACTATCTCCTTATCTTTGGGAATTACTTTCCTGAAAACAATTGACTGAACTTAAATCAGTTTATTCTAACCTCTGGCTCCGTGCCTTTCTTGGTCTTTCACCAGCGGGTGGTCTCTCTCTTAGGAGGGTAAGTGACAAAACAGTCTTTTGTGGTTCATCAATCATTTAGAATCTCAAATGATTCCTCTATTTCCTTTAGCCAGGCTCTTGCCTCGACTGGGTCAGCTTGTTCCTTGGAACTCTGAGAGCTTAGCGACTTAGAGGTCCTGAAAGAATTTCACACCACATTGTTTCCTCAAGGTGGTGGTTGGGGATAATAGTCTAAGTTCTGTCTAGACAGGTCCATGAATTGCCGTATAGGAGTACCGTCTCGGGTCTCCTTTCCTTACTCGACTTTCTGTTTCCTTAGTATGAAATGTTTCATCCTACTCCCCATAATTGGGGTCATCTTTTAATTTAAAATCCTCATTTTCCACTTCATCATGTTATGGGTTCCTTTTTGTCTTGGTGGCAACCTCCATGACTATCACGTTCAGGGTTTGCTCTAACTCTTATTCCTCAAACTAGCTTTCATCTAAGATTTCATCTTTAAGCTCTTAAACATTTGGAACCCAAATTCTATGGGAATACCTTATTATTCCCTTATCATCTCTCTCGGTATTAATCTCATATCTATTTGCTGGCTCTCTGCCTTCATTCATCACTTTTACTGGCACAATATGTTCTTTTCCAATAATTCGGGCTGTATTGCTATCTCAAACAGCTTTTCGGTACCGGCTCCGGTTACCTTCACTACTATTTCCATTTTCTCAAAATCTCTTATAAACTCTCCAAAAGACATTATCATCTTGAGTCTCTCCTTTTTACTAAGGGCATCAGCCACCATATTGGCTTTCCCCGAATGATAAAGAATCTCCCAATCATAATTCTTGATTAGCTCTAACCGCCTCCTCTGGCGTATGTTGAGCTCTTTCTACGTAAAAATGTACTAGAGCACTTATGGCTTAGGTAATTCTCGCACTTCTCTCCATACAAGTAGTGCCTCCAATCTTTAGGGTAAACTATTGCCACGAGCCTAAGCTCATGAGCGGGGATATCGAATTTCATACTACCTTAATTGTCTTGACATGTACGCGATTACCTTACCGTGCTGCATAAGCACGCACCCTAAGCCCTTGTGCGAAGCGTCACTACACTTCACAAAATATCCTTTTCCATCCGGCAACGCCAGCATAGGGGCCATCACCAACCTCTGCTTCAGTTTTTGAAAGCTGTTCTCGCATTTCTCTGTCCATTCGAACTTCTTAGTCTTACGAGTAAGCCGCGTTAAAGGGGCTACTATCTTTACAACTTGAACGAACCTCCGGTAGTGACCGGCCAATCCTACCTCTAGTAGTCGACCAAACCATGGTCATCAATTCATCAGTGGTCCTTTATCCAATCCTGTCAGGATCCTCCATGGGATCCTCCTCAACAACTATCCCTTCTAGGACAACATCCTCAACCGCTAATCCTCAATATCAACATCATCCGGTCCTGCATTAGGACACTCTATCGGATCCACAATCCGATCTCCAATTAGTAATAAAATATCATCACGATGTTGCTCCTCAACCTTAGGGTTCGGAGTCCCGCTACCATATATGATAACGAACTACGCTCCTATCACGATATTTATAAGGGTTCCCATAAGGGTTTTAACTGTCAGTGCTACGTTAGGTAGCCCGACTATGAACTTGGCAAGAGTTCTTATTATCTTAGTTAACTTATTATCTTAACGTCCCATCATCTCTGAGGTTTATAACGCTTAGCTCTGATACCATTTCTGTAACACCCCCAAATCCGGGGTCGGGGATCCGGGTTGTCACGAGTTCCATTTCCCTTAATAACACCCAATCTTAATAATTACTCAACTACTCTGTACTGTGACCCCACAATAAACACACACACCACACGTTATAGTCTCAGAGATGAACATCCAAAAATAACCACAAGTCATTTTATTCCACAATTATATGCCAATACACCTTAAACAGGTTTCTGAATAAATTTACATTTCTTTGCCATTATTACAATTCATAAATATACATAATCTGATACATCAAAAGTTGAAAGCCTAGCCTATTGGTAGTTCCTACCTCAGCTATGGCGGCATCAGTGCTTCTAGAAAACTGCGGAACGTCTCCTAACCTCTTGCGAATCGGGAGCTTGGTCCGGTTCATCTTGTCTATCTGATGTTGTGTGATGAAAGAAGAAAGCAAGGGTGAGCAGCAAGCCCACCAAAATAATATGTATAATGATTAATAGTATATGAGCCTTCTCTTAGTACTCATGAAAGTCTTGGTCAAAAGAAATGAACCAAGTTGATATCTTAATGCGATGAAGTCGCAAAATATTCAGTATATATATATACATATATACTTTTCAAAATATTGGAAGTCCTCTTCCATGCATAATATACACAAAGTCCCAGTGTATAACTGTATAAAAAATATCGTTGCAAGGTGATCTCATATATCTAACCTTGTCTCAATGTTTTTCTGAAAGTCTTTGTCATTCGTAAGATAATCATTTACTAGATATAAGTTTAAAAGATAAAGTTACAAGATACTCCAATATACTTATATCTTTTCTAAATACTACTTGAACTACCACCGTTCAAGTTATAATTAGTTCAAAAGTTCATCACATAGATGAGACTACAAGACCAGATTTGAATAGATTAAATCTTTAAAATATCATCAAAATAAAATGAAGTTACGAGATACTTCATTTGATGCAAACATCATTTTGAAAACTTGACCCTGCCAACACTCAACAATCGCCCAACCGTAGCCTTTCTATCGAAGTGCTCTGGGTAGTGTTGCAGAAATATCCAATTGGATGATGAACTCATTACGGGAGTTTACCGCGCCAGGAAGACCACTTACGATGATCAGTCGTAGTAGTGCAACCCCACCATTTTCTACATGTAGAGGAGAACCTGTCGGATTTACTTGTCAACCGAACACTGAACTCCTAAGGAATGGACCGCCTTAGCGGAACTTCCAGGCCATTTGGGCCAATATAATAAGGCTGGGCCGGCGCTACTCGACCACTTACGCCACTCCTAGTTCAGATGAAATCCATGACTCTGAAACGTAAAGCTCGTCCCCCCTTTCCCCAAGTAGAAACTTGTTGATACGGCTCCACCAAGAAGTCGTATCTAGTTGGAAAGGAAAACTCACCGATATTTCCCAGGCGATGCCTGTTAATGGATTAACTTGTTCCAAGAATTTTACTTCCCGAGTATTGGGTAAGTAATCAAAAACTCTTTTATCAAGACAGCAACCTTGTTGCGAATATAAAACACACCACAGAGCCGGATCCCTCAGGTTTTGAGCGAGTATTTAAATCCCCTTCGAAAGGAGGATCTTAAATATAAAAATGAGTTTTGGGATCCGCTCTAACTTTTAAAAATCATTTTGAAGACTCGCAAAACATTTTTAAGAATGTTTGGAGTGATGCTGATTTAACAAAATAAATCAGTCCCAATATATTAGAAAATATCTGAATATTATTATTTAAATAATATTCCCATAAAGAATAATCTTTATAAAAATAATTGAAGTAGAAGTATTAAAACTTATACTTGAAACGAGTAGCAAATAATCAAAGATATACTTATACGAAAGTAATATCTTTATTTGAATAATCAAAAATAAGTTTGATTATCGACACCTTATTCTTTAATACAATAAAGAATATTATTAAGTAATAAGCGGAGTCATAATACCTCGAATGAATACTATAAATAATATTCATAAAATAAAGGAGTCATACATCCTCAAATGAATATCCAAGTAATATTCAATAATAATATAAACTGAGTCATAAGCCCTCGAATGAATATTCAAATAATATTCAAATAATAAAATAAACTGAGTCATAAGCCCTCGAATGAATATTCAAATAATATTCAAATAATAAAATAAACTGAGTCATAAGCCCTCGAATGAATATTCAAAATAATATTCAATTAAGTAAAATAAAGGTATCGAATAAACCTTATTCGATCAATAGTTTTAAAAACTATATCCATATATATATATATATATATATATATATATATAATATACTCGGGAACATCGACTCCCGGTTTAGAAATATGTTCACCTTTTATCCCCTATACTAAGGGTATACGCAACTACTTGCTTATTTCTAGCATAGGTATTATGCAACTATAAGCATTGAAATCAACATATAGATAACCAGATTATGAAACAGACATGCATATATACCATATCAGCATGCTCTAATATATCGCAAAATTTGCTAATAACAATCATGCAATATCACAAGATAATGCATATACATATATTTACATCACAACAACAGTATAACGGGTAGAAAACTTGCCTGAGCGACTGGGGGTTACGAATGGCTCGGGACGAGTCTGGTAACCTATAAGCAACAAGTAAGTTGGAATTAAACCAAAGTCACTTGTAAATCTATACTCTAACCGACTCAGACTCTAACACTCGTTTTGCGCTTAATGATTTACTTAAGTCGCTCGAGTACCCTCGGCTCCACCATTTTTAATAATTTACCCATTACGAGTTTTAAGGCGATTCTTTCGCGAGTGTCTTATCAACTGCCTAACACACTCTACATAAATGTTTCATGCTCCAATTAGTCATTTAAGGGCCTTAACCAAGGTTTCAAAGTAAGGCGAGGGGTAAAGGTTCGTTCGCGAAACACCGTTACGTAAAACGGTCGTTTCTCCTAAACCGTACATCGGATTCAAGCAAACCACATATCAAAACGAAGCTTGAAACATAACCTATCTAAGCATGGAAGTGGTTAGTTTATAGAAGTGGGTGTTCGGGTCCAACAGTTAATCACAAAACAGTTTATAGAAAATCGGGCATTACGACGGCTATAACCTAACGATTTCCAAAGTTTAAACTACACCAAATCATCACCAATTCAACAACAATCCAACATCCATCAACATCAAACTAAACCCATTCATCTAAGCACTATTATCATCCAAACAAACCAAACTTAAAACTAAGGGTTCAAGAGTTTATACCTTCCTTGGAGAGTGGGTAGTCACTAACAAGCCTCTAGGAACCTTGATCTATGCTTAATCAACCTTAAGCTTTCATGAAAATCAAGAAAATCAAAGTAAGTTACTATTCACTACTATTCATCATCATCTTTGATGAGTGGATTAGCTATGAAAACCATGGAATCTTGATCTTAAACTCATGGTATAACTAAGTTATGAAATATAGGATCCAAGGAAACAAACCTTGTAATTTTCCATGGCCTAGAACTTGAGTTTTGAAAATCTATTTCTTTATTTCTTGAAAAGGACGAATGGAAGAAGAAAGAAATGGGGGAGAGATTTTGCTTGCTTGTCTTGCCTTGATATTTGTGCAAAGAATGCATGGTTGTGGTTAATTATTGGCTAAATATCTTGTTTTCACTTGCTTATGTCATTGCTTGCATCACTACTTTGCCACATGTCTCATTCTTGTGGTGTGATGATGTCACCTTGCTTCTAACCACATGTTTTAGCTTATATTAGAAGCTTCCTTCTCATGTTACTTGCATGTGCTTGCCCCTTGGACGTTTATTTGTTTTACGGTTCGCTTAACTCTCTTTCTCGTTGATCGTTTGAGGAATCGTACCCGGGATCTTATTACTTGGGTTCCCTTAACCTTTCTCAATACATTATATTCCTTTTTATAATCCTCTCTTATAATCCTTGAATTTAAATCCCTTTAATCATGTTACCTTATACTCAATTCTTTCGGTATCTGGTGGATTTTCGAGAAAAATCAAAGTGTTCGGAATTGGATTCTGACGATCTTTACATACACTTATTTACTTTATGGAATACTAATACGATCTTAGAATATCCATAACAGAACCCCTACATAGTGTGGCATGAAAAGTTTTCTCATTCAGCAAAAACACTATTCATAAGGGTTTCAAAAATTTCCAAAAATTGGGGTTATTACACACGAGGTCTGGAGAAAAAATTGAGGCGGCCCCTTTTTTCAATTTCTTTTCATAATTCGTCCCTATGGATTTATGAAATTGCATCCGCGTCCATTCGGGGTCGTCCGACAGTGAATCGGAGCTAAAACGAATGGAACCCGGTTTTTGAATAATCCTCGTAAGGGGTAGTACACGTGGTCTGGAGCAAAAATTGAGGCGGCCCATTTTTTCAATTTCTTTTCATAATTTGTCCCTATGGATTTATGAAATTGCATTCGCGTCCAATCCGGGTCGTCCGGGAGTGAATCGGAGCTGAAACGAATGGAACCCGGTTTCCCAATAATCCTCGTAGGGGGTAGTACACGAGGTCTGGAACAAAAATTGAGGCGGCCCGTTTTTTCGATTTCTTTTCATAAGTTGTCCCTATGGATTTATGAAATTGCATCCGCGTCCATTCGGGGTCGTCCGGAAGTGAATCGGTGCTGAAACGAATGGAACTCGGTTTCCGAATAATCCTCGTAGGGGGTAGTACACGAGGTCTGGAATAAAAAATGAGGTGGCCCATTTTTTTGATTTCTTTTCATAATTTGTCCCTATGGATTTATGAAATTTCATCCGCGTCCATTCGGGGTCGTCCGGGAGTGAATCGGAGCTGAAACGAATGGAACTCGGTTTCCGAATAATCCTCGTAGAGGGTAGTACACGAGGTCTGGAGCAAAAATTGAGGCGGCCCATTTTTTCGATTTCTTTTCATAAGTTGTCCCTATGGATTTATGAAATTGCATCCGCGTCCATTCGGGGTCGTCCAGGAGTGAATCGGAGCTGAAACAAATGGAACTCGGTTTGCGAATAATCCTCGTAGAGGGTTGTACACGAGGTCTGGAATAAAAATTGAGGTGGCCCATTTTTTTTTATTTCTTTTCATAATTTGTCCCTATGGATTTATGAAATTGCATCCGCGTCCATTCGGGGTCGTCCGGGAGTGAATCAGAGCTGAAACGAATGGAACTCGGTTTCCGAATAATCCTCGTAGGGGGTAGTACACGAGGTCTTGAGCAAAAATTGAGGCGGCCCGTTTTTTCGATTTCTTTTCATAAGTTGTCCCTATGGATTTATGAAATTTCATCCGCGTCCATTCGGGGTCGTCCGGGAGTGAATCGGAGCTGAAACTAATGGAACTCGGTTTCGGAATAATCCTCGTAGGGGGTAGTACACGAGTTCTGGAGGAAAAATTGAGGCGGCCCGTTTTTTCGATTTCTTTTCATAAGTTGTCCTTATGAATTTATGAAATTGCATCCGCGTCCATTCGGGGTCGTCCGGGAGTGAATCGGTGTTGAAACGAATGGAACTCGGTTTCCGAATAATCCTCGTCGGGGGTAGTACACGAGGTCTGGAATAAAAATTGAGGTGGCCCGTTTTTTTGATTTCTTTTCATAATTTGTCCCTATGGATTTATGAAATTGCATCCGCGTCCATTCGGGGTCGTCCGGGAGTGAATCGGAGCTGAAACGAATGGAACTCGGTTTCAAAATAATCCTCGTAGGGGGTAGTACACGAGGTCTGGAGCAAAAATTGAGGCGGCCCGTTTTTTCGATTTCTTTTCATAAGTTGTCCCTATGGATTTATGAAATTGCATCCGCGTCCATTCGGGGTCGTCCGGGAGTGAATCGGAGCTGAAACGAATGGAACTCGGTTTCCGAATAATCCTCGAAGGGGTAGTACACGAGGTCTGGAGCAAAAATTGAGGCGGCCCGTTTTTTCGATTTCTTTTCATAAGTTGTCCCTATGGATATATGAAATTGCATCCGCATCCATTCGGGGTCGTCCGGGAGTGAATCGGAGCTGAAACGAATGGAACCCGGTTTCCGAATAATCCTCGTAGGGGGTAGTACACGAGGTCTGGAGCAAAAATTGAGGCGGCCCGTTTTTTCAATTTCTTTTCATAATTTGTCCCTATGGATTTATGAAATTGCATCCGCGTCCATTCGGGGTCGTCCGACAGTGAATCGGAGCTAAAACGAATGGAACCCGGTTTTTGAATAATCCTCGTAAGGGGTAGTACACGAGGTCTGGAGCAAAAATTGAGGCGGCCCATTTTTTCAATTTCTTTTCATAATTTGTCCCTATGGATTTATGAAATTGCATTCGCGTCCAATCGGGGTCGTCCGGGAGTGAATCGGAGCTGAAACGAATGGAACCCGGTTTCCCAATAATCCTCGTAGGGGGTAGTACACGAGGTCTGGAGCAAAAATTGAGGCGGCCCGTTTTTTCGATTTCTTTTCATAAGTTGTCCCTATGGATTTATGAAATTGCATCCGCGTCCATTCGGGGTCGTCCGGAAGTGAATCGGTGCTGAAACGAAAGGAACTCGGTTTCCGAATAATCCTCGTAGGGGGTAGTACACGAGGTCTGGAATAAAAAATGAGGTGGCCCATTTTTTTGATTTCTTTTCATAATTTGTCCCTATGGATTTATGAAATTTCATCCGCGTCCATTCGGGGTCGTCCGGGAGTGAATCGGAGCTGAAACGAATGGAACTCGGTTTCCGAATAATCCTCGTAGGGGGTAGTACACGAGGTCTGGAGCAAAAATTGAGGCGGCCCATTTTTTCGATTTCTTTTCATAAGTTGTCCCTATGGATTTATGAAATTGCATCCGCGTCCATTCGGGGTCGTCCAGGAGTGAATCGGAGCTGAAACAAATGGAACTCGGTTTGCGAATAATCCTCGTAGAGGGTAGTACACGAGGTCTGGAATAAAAATTGAGGTGGCCCATTTTTTTTATTTCTTTTCATAATTTGTCCCTATGGATTTATGAAATTGCATCCGCGTCCATTCGGGGTCGTCCGGGAGTGAATCAGAGCTGAAACGAATGGAACTCGGTTTCCGAATAATCCTCGTAGGGGGTAGTACACGAGGTCTTGAGCAAAAATTGAGGCGGCCCGTTTTTTCGATTTCTTTTCATAAGTTGTCCCTAAGGATTTATAAAATTGCATCCGCGTCCATTCGGAGTCGTCCGGGAGTGAATCGGAGCTGAAACGAATGGAACTCGGTTTCCGAATAATCCTCGTAGGGGGTAGTACACGAGGTCTGGAGCAAAAATTGAGGTGGCCCGTTTTTTCGATTTCTTTTCATAAGTTGTCCCTATGGATTTATGAAATTGCATCCGCGTCCATTCGGGGTCGTCCGGGAGTGAATCAGTGCTGAAACGAATGGAACTCGGTTTCCGAATAATCCTCGTAGGGGGTAGTACACGAGGTCTGGAATAAAAATTGAGGTGGTCCATTTTTTTGATTTCTTTTCATAATTTGTCCCTATGGATTTATGAAATTGCATCCGCGTCCATTCAGGGTCGTCCGAGAGTGAATCGGAGCTGAAACGAATGGAACTCGGTTTCCGAATAATCCTCGTAGGGGGTAGTACACGAGGTCTGGAGCAAAAATTGAGGCGGCCCGTTTTTTCGATTTCTTTTCATAAGTTGTCCCTATGGATTTATGAAATTGCATCCGCGTCCATTCGGGGTCGTCCAGGAGTGAATCGGAGCTGAAACAAATGGAACTCGGTTTGCGAATAATCCTCGTAGAGGGTAGTACACGAGGTCTGGAATAAAAAATGAGGTGGCCCATTTTTTTGATTTCTTTTCATAATTTGTCCCTATGGATTTATGAAATTGCATCCGCGTCCATTCGGGGTCGTCCGGGAGTGAATCGGAGCTGAAACGAATGGAACTCGGTTTCCGAATAATCCTCGTAGGGGGTAGTACACGAGGTCTGGAGCAAAAATTGAGGCGGCCCGTTTTTTCAATTTCTTTTCATAAGTTGTCCCTATGGATTTATGAAATTGCATCCGCGTCCATTCGGGGTCGTCCAGGAGTGAATCGGAGCTGAAACAAATGGAACTCGGTTTGCGAATAATCCTCGTAGAGGGTAGTACACGAGGTCTGGAATAAAAATTGAGGTGGCCCATTTTTTTTATTTCTTTTCATAATTTGTCCCTATGGATTAATGAAATTGCATCCGCGTCCATTCGGGGTCGTCCGGGAGTGAATCAGAGCTGAAACGAATGGAACTCGGTTTCCGAATAATCCTCGTAGGGGGTAGTACACGAGGTCTTGAGCAAAAATTGAGGCGGCCCGTTTTTTCGATTTCTTTTCATAAGTTGTCCCTAAGGATTTATGAAATTGCATCCGCGTCCATTCGGGGTCGTCCGGGAGTGAATCGGAGCTGAAACGAATGGAACTCGGTTTCCGAATAATCCTCGTAGGGGGTAGTACACGAGGTCTGGAGCAAAAATTGAGGCGGCCCGTTTTTTCGATTTCTTTTCATAAGTTGCCCCTATGGATTTATGAAATTGCATCCGCGTCCATTCGGGGTCGTCCGGGATTGAATCGGTGCTGAAACGAATGGAACTCGGTTTCCGAATAATCCTCGTAGGGGGTAGTACAAGAGGTCTGGAATAAAAATTGAGGTGGTCCATTTTTTTGATTTCTTTTCATAATTTGTCCCTATGGATTTATGAAATTGCATCCGCGTCCATTCAGGGTCGTCCGAAAGTGAATCGGAGCTGAAACGAATGGAACTCAGTTTCCGAATAATCCTCGTAGGGGGTAGTACACGAGGTCTGGAGCAAAAATTGAGGCGGCCCGTTTTTTCGATTTCTTTTCACAAGTTGTCCCTATGGATTTATGAAATTTCATCCGCGTCCATTCGGGGTCGTCCGGGATTGAATCGGAGCTGAAACGAATGGAACTCGGTTTCGGAATAATCCTCGTAGGGGGTAGTACACGAGGTCTGGAGGAAAAATTGAGGCGGCCCGTTTTTTCGATTTCTTTTCATAAGTTGTCCCTATGGATTTATGAAATTGCATCCGCTTCCATTCGGGGTCGTCCAGGAGTGAATCGGTGTTGAAACGAATGGAACTCTGTTTCCGAATAATCCTCGTCGGGGGTAGTACACGAGGTCTGGAATAAAAATTGAGGTGGCCCGTTTTTTTGATTTCTTTTCATAATTTGTCCCTATGGATTTATGAAATTGCATCCGCGTCCATTCGGGGTCGTCCGGGAGTGAATCGGAGCTGAAACGAAAGGAACTCGGTTTCCGAATAATCCTCGTAGGGGGTAGTACACGAGGTCTGGAGAGAAAATTGAGGCGGCCCGTTTTTTCGATTTCTTTTCATAAGTTGTCCCTATGGATTTATGAAATTGCATCCGCGTCCATTCGGGGTCGTCCGGTAGTGAATCGGAGCTGAAACGAATGGAACTCGGTTTCCGAATAATCCTCGTAGGGGTAGTATACGAGGTCTGGAGCAAAAATTGAGGCGGCCCGTTTTTTCGATTTCTTTTCATAATTTGTCCCTATGGATTTATGAAATTGCATCCGCGTCGATTCGGGGTCGTCCGGGAGTGAATCAGAGCTGAAACAAATGGAACACGGTTTCCGAATAATCCTCGTAGGGGGTAGTACACGAGGTCTTGAGCAAAAATTGAAGCGGCCCGTTTTTTTGATTTCTTTTCATAAGTTGTCCCCTAAGGATT
>NW_027419957.1:0-39577 GCF_009905375.1 Apium graveolens
TTAGTTCTTGAATACAAGGCACATCCATTTTTCTTTATTCGCAATACATCGTCCAATTCAATTTTTTTTAAACTAGCAAATTGTAACCCCCCTGTGTATGAATAAACACATACAAAAATCAAAAACCAATAAAAGTGGGAAGCACCACAATACCGTAGGAAACTATTGAAGATCTTCCCTAAAAAGCTTATCCAATGAGAATTAATGGTGTGTTCTTCCGTTAGCCCGATCATTATCTTCTCATCGATTAATATATCTATGGTACAGTTCGTGTTCTAGATGTTAGACTTCCAATATAATTCTAGAGCGATAAAGTAAAATGAAAAAAAGGGAAAAATTTATGTATGAAATAGATGTATAGATGCTATGTATTTAGGATATTACTACTTCCCCAAAATTTTATTTGAAATATGGATAGTGGTTGATTTTTGTACATAAAGAATAAATAAGTAATTGGATATTTGGTTGTTGGTGAATGTTGCAGGAGTAGAATTGGAAGCTTAGGAAAAAATGACTAATTGATCTAAATAATTTATGTAAAAAAAAATTATAAGAACCTTATCAAAAGCTGTCGGCCCTAACGAATTATAAGAACCTTATTACCAAAACCTTTTTACGGGGCCCGATACTCCTTTAAAGATGAGTACAAGTGTGTTTTCCTTATATTAGACTATTGATCTTACTTGGGCCATGAGCATATAATGCTGATAGAAAATCCTGGCTATTTTTTTATGGTGAATGGTCACATGCGAAATAAATATAAAAGATAAATATGCACCTTAAAAAATCATGCACGAGCAACTTCAATGTCAATTTATAGGAAATAATAGAGTTCTTTAGGAAAGAAACTTTTAGTAGCTAATTTTGTCAAATTCACATCTATAAATGAGTATGAGAATTATAAAGTCTTGTGCTCAACCAAATTTTTCCTTAATTGGAACCACAACACATATAGGCAATGAATGATTTTGTTAATCAATAAACTTTATGCTAGTGAGACCAAAAAAAAAACAAACTAGCATCACATACAGCATAAATAACCAACCTGTAACCTTCATTGAAGAGACCAGATGGTCAAAATATTCTTCAAATCATACCCTAAAATAGAACCAAACTTCAAAATATTGATATGCCTATAATAATGATATTGACATACCTCAAACTAGAATCAAACTTCAAAATATTCATACGTCTCTAATAATGATTGTGGAGGACAAGTGTATAAAATAATAATAGAGTTTATCTAGTCTCATAAAAGGTTTAAGTGACTTAATAGCTAAAAAAGTATAAAAATATAAATTCATGTTTTATATGTTTATAAAGAAAAACATATTTTTTCTATTTTTAATTTAAATATTAAAATTTTTTAAACTTACCATTCAAAACTTTATTAAGTCACTAAACTTCAATTTAAATTTAAAACAGACATTGTATTTAAAAGTAAGAACACGTTAATGGAGGTAATCAGAGTAGTCCTATGTATGCTGCTAAGTGGCTAATGACTAAAAGCATGAATCTCATTTATAAAAAGTAGATTTTTTAACATCTCTTGCCCCATTATTTCATGACCATGTTTAAAGTGTCCTAAAAAAATCTCTTATTTTTCACATATGATACACAATATTTATTCAAAAAGAAATTTTGCTTGTGGTTTTGTGGTTGTCAATACTAAATCAATCATTTTTGATAGTGAATATATTTAAAATATTTGTACATTGGAAGTATTCATTTTTTTTAAATGTTGGGGATGTCTTAAAAGAGTTTATACATTATAACACAATGATAAATGAGAAAGAATATCAATATTAAGGTTAAGAAAGCGGAATGTAAAAAAGATGGAAAAGTGAACATGAAACTGATGACTTATCTCATCTTCATACTATAAGAACCCACACCAGAGAATTAGTTACAGGTTGCAATGAATAGTGATGTTAAATAAATTTTTGAGAATTTATTCATTTTCTAATTTCTAATATATGTTTAATTTTCGGTACCTGCAGTTCCTAGCTATCAATATGGATGGATTTTAAAAGGGCAAAGAATGAAAAAAAGGATACCAGCAAGAAGATATTAATATGATGAAAATCTCATCTACAAGAAAAATTGGATCACAGCTGCAAAGGAGACTCTTCTACGAGATGTGCTACTTTAGACCGAGCAAATACTCTTTAGAAGTTGTATTACTCTCATCAGAAAAATATTTGCAAACACATGAGAGTTGAAAATTAAAAGCTTTACAATGAGGATAGATTGAAAGATGACAAATTTTAATATAAAGATATTTTCTATTTATATGTTTAATTAACAACTTTAAAACTCGTGTTTGTGACTCCAAAATGTGAAGGTACATGTAGCATAAAAAATTTAGAAGAAATTTTCAAGAAACTCGTTCTTGCTCACTCAACAAAGTGAAGCAAACTTTGGAAAAAAACAAAAGGGAAGCAAGCATGTTAGTAAATGAACTGAATAAATTTTTATAATAACTTAACTTGTAGACTCAAACATGTAGGTGCAAATATAAATAGCCTACAGTGAAATATGTGTTTGTAAAGAATGGGAGAAAATAAAAAAAAATTTATCCAAGCTACATGATTCTTTATTGAATCAAACTGAGATACTAATACCCAATGCCACAGAGAACATGTCGTACAAAATAGCAACTGAACACCTAAAACCAGTATAAATAGTCAACCACAAACTTTATTCACTTCAGCTCCTACTAAATCGCTAACCACGCCATGACCACGTCTAATCTTACCAGATGAGACATACACATTAACAGATAAACAAATGATAGACAAAATATAATAAACTAATTTTAGTTTAGATTAATTACTAAAAACTCCCCATTAATATAAACTCGATTAAGCAGAACGTCTAACTCGAAGTAAGGACCTCATGTTTTCAAACTTAACAGCCGTGAGAGCTTTGGTAAAATGATCAACATGTTGTTCTTCAAAGCTCACATGTTTCACAACAATTTCCCCATTCTTAGCACACTCCCAAAGAAAATGATAAAGTATCTCTATATATTTACTTATGTTATGAAACATTAGATTCTTGGCCAGATCAATGGCCGATTTGTTATCAATGAATACAGTTACCGAACCAATAGTGTAATTTGTAATCTATGATAGTAACTTTCTCAACGACACAACTTGACAAGCAGCTCCTGTTGTTGCCATAAGCTCGGCCTCACAGGAGAAGAGTGCCACACAACTTTTTTTTGTGATGACCAAGTAGTTAGACTGTCATTAAGATAGAACACCATACCTCCGGTACTTTCCCTGTCCTCTATGTGTCCTGCAAGGTCGTTATCCGAGTATCCAATTTTCACTACATTATTGCTATTTCTCGAGTACACCAGCCTAAATCCCATGTCCTCTTTACATATCAAAGAATACGCTTAACTGCTGCCAGATGCATCTTTCTGGGTTTTTCCATAAACCTACTTATGATGCCTACCGAGTAAGCTATGTCTGGCCTGGTATGAACCAGGTATCTTAGGCCTCCACTAGGCTTTTAAATTCAGTGGAATTCAGCGGTTTACCACCCTCGTATTTGTTAATAACTTCCTTAGATGCATTGGAACTTTAGTCGAGTTACAATCCATCAACCCAGCTTTGATAAGAATTTTTTTCACAAATCCCGACTACTTTAGTTAAATATAGCCTTCCCTTTGCTCAACTGCTATTCCTAGATAATAAGTTAACTTCTCCAAGTCTATCATATCAAATTTCTTTGCCATCTATTTCTTGAACTCTGCAATATTCATTTTGCCGCAAGAGCAAGAAGTAAGCGAATTGTTTCGATTCGAGTATAGGTGCAACCACCTCGTCATAATCTACGCCTTGTTTTTGTACATGTCCCTTGGCAACGATTCTTGCCTTGTGTTTTATAATATTCCATCTGCATCTCATTTGATCTTGTAAATCCACTTTAAACCAATGGGTTTTCGACCTTATGGCTGTTCCGTTAATTCCCAACTGTCGTTTTTCTCAACAGCTTCCATCTCAACTTGAATGCTTTCTTCCATTAACTCTGTTTTTCCGTTTGAGTGTAGTTTGCTAATTCATCTACTCCCATCAAGTACAATTCTTCATCCTCTAATTCAGTTGGTTCAGTTTCAGCATAATTTTAGAAAGAGACCTGAAATTTTGGGCCTCATCCTCAGATCCAGGACTCGTTAGAGATTCGGTGGTGCTTGGTGTATCCCCCTCTGGTTCATCTCTGTGAGTTTTATCAAAATTTCGATCAATTGTAGTTACACTGAACAGTTGGGTTTGATTTCCATTGGGGTTTGTTTTTGTGCCCCTATACCAGGATTTCTGTTCTTCAATTACCACGTCATGACTAACAAAAATTCTTTCCGCCTTATGATCCTTGCCAAGATAAATAACCGCTTTACTTCTGTTATCAAGTTTTCTTAAATTCACTAGAGGTAGTCTCATATACGCCATACAACAGAACACTCGCAAATGTTCCATATGTGGTTTTTTCCAAGCCTCATATTGCACGATTCCTGTCACTACATGGGTGGGCAGTCTATTAATTAGATATGAGGAATGTCTAACAGCTTCCCCCTAAAAATAATTTGGCACATTTTTTTCCTTTAAGAGACTTCGAGACATTTCCACTAGTGTTTTGTTGCGTCTTTCAACCACCCCATTTTGTTGAGGTGAGTAAGAAGCCGAGTAATGTCGTACAATCCCAGGTTCTTCACAGTATCGGGAAAATTCCTTGGATGTGAATTCGCCACCATTGTCCATCCTGAGTGTCATGATCTTTCTGTCTGGACTGTTTTCAAACAGGGCATAAAAGCCTTTAAAAGTACTGAGAGCTTCGCTCTTATCCTTCAAGAGTTAAGTCCACATAACACGAGTATAGTCATCAATCAACACAAATATATATTTGTTACCTCTAGGAGTACTGGGTGTTATAGGACCGCAGAGGTCACCATGAATTCTTTCGAGGGCCATTGTTTGTTGAAAAATTAGTCTTTCCAGGAAAAGCTTGTCTAGTTTTCTTGACATTAGACACACGCTATACACTTCACCAGGCTGGTTGATCACTGGCATTCTGTTGACCATGTTGGTTGTAGACATCAGCTTCATTGCCTTATAGTTGACATGACCCAATCGAGAATGCCATAACTTACTATCATTCTCACAGCTGGCCATTAAGAACTCCGATTCACCGCTATATATAATAAATTTATATAGCTTATTTATCGACCGCTTTAATTTTATTAGAAGCTCCTCCTTCACATCACGAACCCGAAGATGTTCCCCCTTGAGGACAATTTTATACCCACTTTTCGAAAGTTGTCCAAGACTTAATTTTGGCACGACTTCTGTTTCATTAATCAGCATATTAACCTTTTCATTTTTCTCTTGTTGTATCACAAGCAATGCAAGTTCCTCATATGAGATTTGCGATATCTGAGCTTCCTCCTTTGCCTCCCTATTATGGCTTGGTTTCCTTCACTCTGCAACATAGTTACCGTATGCACTACAATTAAAGCATCGAATCTTGCCTTTGTCTCGCACTTCCCGAAAGACCTCCTTACCTGGATACCCCTGATTTGAAATATCATGCCCTCCTTTGTGTGATAGCCTCTTCAACTCTTCACTCGTAAGCAAAAGCTTGATTTCCTCCTTTTCCTTTTTGAGCCATTGTTCCTTAGTGAGAAGTAATTGATTTCCTCTTACTTCACTCTGGCCCTTAAGTCTCTCTTTGTGAGTTTTGAGAGAGCGTACCACCTCCTCAACTGACATAGTATCGAGATCTCCTAATTGTTCGATGATAAAGTCAATTTGTAGAAACTTTGAAGGGACTGCACAGAGAATCTTTTTGACTACGTAACTCTATGCAATCTCCTCCCCCAATGCTTGAATTTTAGTGACCAACCCATTCGGTTTCATGCTAAAATCGTCAATTGTCTCATTGTCTTTCATTGTCATGGACTCGAACTCCACTTTGAGTATTTAAACCTTGGTTGTTTTCACTCTTTCAGCCCCTTGACAGAAGACCTTCATGGCCTCACAAGCTTCCTTAGTTGTTCCCTTATTAGCAAGGGAAAGAAGCACGTCTTCAGGAATTCCCTGGTAGATTATATCCAGTGTAATCTTGTATGTCTTGTCATCGACTTAAGTTGTCTTTGGATCCTTTGGTGACACGGCATATAGACATTCATTTTAATGGCTCATACTGTGTAGTTTGCAAGTGTTAACATAGGATAACTCAAACTCGTAAAACAATGTTTATGGAAATATCGTAAACAATAATAACATGAAAAAATGACTATGGAGTGGATCATAAACTCATTCAGAACTCAACTATTGTTAATAATATTCATTTTGATGTCATATCAAATTAGATATGAATACGAACTTTGATGCTCTCAACCTACCCGTGCTAAAATATGGAAGTCAACATCAATCATCTGCATTAATACCACCTTTGATATTTAACAATAACTTATATATCAACATCAATCAGCAACTGAATTAAAACTGTATTTCACCTTTATTCAAAACTAAAATAGTTGATAAATCATTTTTCTATGATTATCAAAGTCATTTAATAATTATATTGGAATTCTCGAACGACGGTGTGTTGCCGCCGATGATCAGTCGCGGAGCAACACCAGTATGCCGAAACATATCCAACTAAACAAATGGGGCAGCCAAGGCACATATCGGCCTAAAGGTATTATATCCTGTATAAAAACTAAATCTCCGCTGGACCGCCGCCACGACCTCTTATGCAATTTATGATCATCCAATCTTAAATTTTTTTATTGAGAGGGGTCATAAAACTTGACACCCTTATAAAACTTTATTCGGCCATTCACTTGGGTAGAAAACATAAAATAGTGTCATCTTTCTCAAAATACAAAACTTTTATAAATCTCATAGTTGGATAAGTAAAACACTTGACTATTCTGAACATAAAATATCAGATAAGTACTTGCATAAACGGAATCATTTATTTTATCGATATGTAAAACATTTATCTATTCAGAACTGAGAATAGGGAAAACAATACTTGCATAATAGGATCAAAAATATATATCACTTGAACAATAAGTGAGGATAGAGATATTTGCATAATAAAATTCAAAATAAATATCACTTGAACAATAAGTGATGATAGGGATACATGCCTTTGGGTTTTTAGCAGTTAGTCACACTCGTAGAAACACAATTATCTCAGTCTATCATCTCAAGGCTTCACCGTCTTTTACTTCGCTAAATCTCTGATTTGCTGCTCATGTAATATTTCAACCCAATATTTCATACTATTCAACTCTAATCTTCATTCATACCATCTGGTCTTGATCTTCTTGAAAGACTCAAATCTATAATTAGAAAATATCATTTTAATCGTCTAAGCGATAATTACTCGACGAACGGCGCGTCAAAATCCTATCGTCTACCCATACGATAGCCCACACATAATTACCACAGTCAACAAAAGAATCTTGACCACGTACACACGTAATTCACATAACACATAAGCACATAACTCATGTATCACATAATTTATATCACACATGCCTCGATTCCTCAAAACATTTGACTCAATACGTTTAAAACTAAAACCGGGTCAAAAATATGACCTTTCAATCAATACGCGACTAAGAATCGATTTACAAAACAAGCGACCTTTCGAAACAAAAGGATTTGGGTCTCAAAAGTATTTTTATTGAAAGCAAAATATTTTTCTAAGTCTATTTTCTACGAATAAAGTACGAAAATATAAATCAATTAATAATAATATTATTTGATTTTTTAAATACCAAAACTTAATTTTTTGAAGCTTAAAAGTATTTTTTAGGAATTATATGAATTAATTATAAATAATTTACATTTTATTTAACTATTTATAAATAAAATTAATTGATTAAATAATTTAATCAATTAATTAAATCCATAAACAAATAATTAAATAAATTATAAATAATCAAATCAAATTTGATTTTTGAAAATAATTAAAAGATAATAATTTTTGGAATAAAAAAATAATAATTTAGGTAATTATTAAATAATTAACCAAAATTAAATTTGGAAATAAAAAAATCAGTTTTAGAAATAAAAACTGAATTTTGAATTATTTTTAATAGGGTAAATCCAGAGACAGGTTTTTGATTTTGAAATTGGATAAAATAAGATCAAAATTGCATTGCAATTAACCCAAATGGGTCATAACCGGGTCATCCAACCTGTCCGGGTTGGGATGAATTCCGGCGACCCCTGTCCAGATTTCGGCGACGGAGTTCACTACCGACCGCCTCCGTTCAAACCAAAACAGTTGAGTTTCTCAACCTTTTCGCATCAAAATCAATCATAACTGATCGAGAAACACAACGGGAACAACAACGTAAATCATCATCCAAATCGTCGGAATCGACGATCGCCGACTTAACGTCGGCAACACATTCCGGTGAACATCAAAATCATTAGTTTCTTAACCAACCCCGACGTTCTATACGTCAATATGAAGCCTACAATTCGTACAATCTATCCATAAAATCAGAATATACAAACAATCACTGATAAACCCAGAAAATCGAATAAAACCAATTGATTAATATGTCTAACTCGACCTATATGAATCTGTACTATAATCTCAATGATATTGATATAAATCGATTGCATACATCAGGATAAAGCCATATATAACATCAAAATCATCCAAATATTACTCAAGCAAAAATCCCCTATTCGATTCAAGAACCCTAAAATTTTGAATTGAAAAATTACCAATCGTCGAAATGATTTAATGGTAGATTAAGGAAGAGAAGAACGAGGGCTTCAAATCGGCTACTGGAGCATCAAAATCTGATACCAGAATCATCTTCCACTTTCCAGTTGAATTCCCACACTCAATAACACCCCCAAATATGTTCTTGGACTTTCAATTTTATTTCTTGAAATTTTTAATAAAAGTAAATAAAATAAACAATATTTTGTAGCTATTTATATTAATCAGAATATTATACCCCAAAAATTAATTAAGGGTGTTTTTATCCCCTAACTAATGTAATTGGGCTCAAAATTAATATTTACGGGGAATAATTTTAAAAAGGATAAAATACAAAATTTATATCAAAATTCCCCAAAAATTGAGAATAATGAAAAAATGCAGAAATGTTAGGTATTTGAAATACGCATAAGTTTATAAAAATAAAAACATAAATTTTATTGGCTTTGACGTCCTGGTGGGGGCCTGGTTTGTTTATTTTCGAGAAATAGAACCGCTTCCTAATTTAAAAAAAAATCCCAAAAAACACATAAATACATTCAAACACACATAAAACGAGATAAAATGAATACCTCGATAAAGAAGCAAATAAACACGCGTCCCAATTGCATACAGTCCCATATAAACACGTAATGAGTATCCCGTTGGATCATATCGGATCCAAAAATAGATTACTTTACCGCTAAGTAACTATAAAAAATGATATAATATAATATTAGATTTGGATATAATGTAATAATATCCCGTCTTTCGATATTACGGGTTTTGTTGTTTAATCAAAACGATTATTGTATCGAAAATTTTGCACCGGGACGCGTACGAGTCAAACCGTAATCCGGATCGAAAAAGTTAAAATACGGAAAATGTTCAGAATATCCAGATTAGGTTTTGGAAGGAGTATTGTGTGAGGGGCCTTTGTTGCAGAAAAATTAGTCCTTCGAGGAAAAGCTTGTATGGTTTGCTTTGACATTAGACACCTGCTACACACTTCACCAGGCTGGTTGATCACTGGCATTCTGTTGACCATGTTGGTTGTAGACATTAGCTTCATTGCCTTATAGTTGACATGACCCAATCGAGAATGCCATAACTTACTATCATTCTCACAGCTGGCCATTAAGAACTCCGATTCACCGCTATATATAATAAATTTGTATAGCTTATTTATCGACCACTTTAATTTTTTTAGAAGCTCCTCCTTCGCATCACGAACCCGAAGATGTTCCCCCTTGAGGACAATTTTATACCCACTTTTCGAAAGTTGTCCAAGACTGATTATATTACATCATAGAGACGGAATATAGTACACCTCTATGAGTTTCCTAGTTTCCCTGTTCTTGCATCTTAATACAGTCGAACCCTTACCCTTTATCTGCATTGTTGATCCATCCCCAAATTTAACCTGACCTGCCACATTCTCGTCAAATTTGTTGAATTTGGAGCGTTGTCCAGTCATATGATTGGTGGCCCCATTATCCAAGTACCAGAGATTGGATTCCAACTGCTTATCTTCACCATTTTGAAATAATTTTGGCACGACTTGTGTTTCATTAATCAGCATATTAACCTTTTCATTTTTCTCTTGTTCCGTCACAAGCAATGAAGGTTACTCATATGAGATTTGCGCTATGTGAGCTTCCTCCTTTGCCTCCCTATTACGTCTTGGTTTCTTTCACTCTACAACATAGTTACCGTATGCACTACAGTTAAAGCATGGAATCTTGCTTTTATCTCACACTTCCCGAAAGTCCTCCTTACCTCGATACCTCTGATTTGAAGTATCATGCCCTCCTCTGTGTGATAGCCTCTTCTACTCTTCGCCCGTAAGAAAAAGCTTGATTTCCTCCTTTTCCTTTTCGAGCCATTGTTCCTCGGTGAAAAGTAATTGATTTCCTTTTACTTCACTATGGCCCATAAGTCTCTCTACATGAGTTTTGAGAGAGCCTACCGCCTCCTCAACTGACATAATATCGAGATCTCCAAATTGTTCGATGATAGAGTCAATTTGTAGAAACTTTGAAGGGACTACACAGAGAATCTTTTTGACTACGTAACTCTATGAAATCCCCTCACACAATACTCGAATGTTAGTGACCAACCCATTCAGTTTCATGCTAAAATTGTCAACTGCCTCATTGTCTTTCATTGTCATGGACTCGAACTCCACCTTGAGTGTTTGAACCTTGGCTGTTTTCACTCTTTCAGCCCCTTGACACAAGACCATGATGGCCTCCCAAGCTTCCTTAGTTGTTCCCTTATCAGTAAGAGAAAGAAGCACGTCTTCGGGTACTCCCTAGTAGATTGTAGCCAGTGCAAACTTGTCTGTCTTGTCATTGACTTCCGCCGTCTTTGGATCCTTTGGTGCCACAGCCTCCCAAACTCCATGAGCCTACATATAGACCTTCATTTTGATGGCTCATACTGTGTAGTTTGCACGTGTTAACATAGGATAAATCAAACTGGTCGTACTCTCCTTGGCTTTTACTATCTCCATCGGTTGCACACTTGGCATATACTTGGGAATCCACTTAATAACCTAACCTCTTATACCAGATGTAGGTGCAAAAATAAACCGCATACAGTGAAATATGTGTTTGTAAAGAACTGGATAAAATCAAAATAAATTAAGCGAAGCTACTTAATTTTTTATTGAATTAAACTGAGATTCTAATACATAATGCCAGAGAGAACATGTCCTACAAAATAACAACTGAACACCTAAAACTCCTATAAACAGTCAACCACTAACATTATTCACTTCAGCTCCTACTAATTCTCTAACCACGCCATGACCACATCTAATCTTACCAGATCAGACAAACACATTAAAAATTGAACAGATGACAGACAAAATAAAATAAACTAAATTGAGTTTAGATTAATTACTAACAAAACATGGCGTAGTCATAATTTTTAAATTCTATATATAATTATAGATTTGTGTCTAGTGTGTAAAGAACCTCAACTTTATTTTTTTCTAATACGTAGGGGTGAAAGCATTTGTGATTTATATAAGTATTTGTTTTTCTGAATTTTTCAATATAAATATATGATAAACAAAGTACATGACTGATTAACTTGGTTGGCTACGGGGTGATTTCATCATATAATATTTTTGAACTTTCCATGCAGACCATTAATTCTTAACCGAAGCTAAAATACAATACAATTACTAATCCAAAATTCAATTACAAAGATTGCAATGCGAATGAACAGCTAAAAGAGAAAGTCCAAAAGTCAATCTAATATAATTCTAATTCCTCGAACTCCAATTCTATCCAACTTGAATCTTATACAAAACCTGGAATTTGTAAGTAATTAGCTATACAACCCAGTAAGAAAAAGTCGATCCAATTAGCATGACAAGTAACATATAACAAATAACGATAATCTATATGATATGATAAATGAAATAAGTTATTTCGAGATATATTCTTATTATTATTTGATGCATATAATACATACAATCACATAACAATAATAATTCGAAATCTATAATCCATGCCCTAACCACACATATACAATAATACAACAATACATATACTATAACACATAAAGCTTTCAAATATATCATCCTTAGGCCATGTTTTCGTAATCAAGTATAAATGCACAATATACAATTTTGAAAACACTAGCAAAATTGATCGAAAACTTACCTCTAAACCTGACCAGATCTGAAATTACTCGATATTGACCCTCTAAATGACATTTTCTTGGAAAACACGAAATACCAAAGTTGTAAATTTAATACTTTTTTATTAATCTAATTCTAAAAAATATAGAATATTACAACAACTTTATGTAGTTGTAGTTATATTGGTTATTACTTATTTAACTTATTATCATTTTTTGTAACTGAATTATTTTTTACAACATTGTTGTGCCCGAAATCTTGCGTGGGCTCGATTTAAAGCCCTTAAAGAGATTGAACTCAGTTGGAATCGATTAAGATATAGTTAGGTGCAAGTTTGACCAAGAATGATTTGTTTTGGAGGTGCTTATACTATGGTGCAGATAGGAAGCAGAAGCTAGCCAAGAAGGTCATTTGGTTTTCAGTAGGCAGATATTGTTATAACAAGTGTTGACCATGCATCAATAGCTGTCCTTAATGGATATCCGAGGTGTTGGAAACACCAAACAGGCTGGACTGGATAAAAAGGAACTGATGCAGGAGCATCAACGTACTTTTGCTGGCATAATGAGTGTTCAACTTGGACTGTACCACCTATAATTAAGGATAACAACCCCTATCTTAATGGAATGGTTTCCTAATCAATTTCTATCACTAAAAACGTGATAAACACTTACAATTAAAGGATAATTACATGATTTAATGGATATTTAAATGGAATTATAGATTAACATGATATGTGTATGTTAACATTTGCTAAGTTATAGTGTTCTTCTATGCATGAAAGTGGGTATTGAATAGCTTCATGTGGATAAATGTACCTATCTTTAGGGGCATGCTTGCTAGAATAAGTGTAAAATGATATTATGGTATTTGCTCTTTTGTATGCTATCTAACATGTTGTGCAAAATACGAAAGCACCTAGAAAAATATATGTGTGTTCAGATGCGCATATAAATCTCTATCATAACAGGTGCATTGAAATCGGGATACAATCCAGAGGTTCAGTGACATTTGTAGTTATCTCACATATTTTGGGAAAGCTCACTTGAGCTTAACAGGTTCAATGGCATATACTACTGGATACGTCATTCACCTTCTACTTGATATGTAAAATATACATGCCACTTACATCTTGCGGGTCCTCTACTTTTTGGCTACTTACATAGAGATAATAGCCCCCATGTTCACCCATGAATTATGTACCTTGCAGCTTCAAGTATGCATGTTCATTGATATTAGGTTTAAGTTGAAGCTGACAGTTTCAGTCAAGAAATTAGGAGCTTCGTAGTACGCTAAAAGTTGAGAAATAAAGAGGTATGAAATGACCTCTCGGTAAATGGCGAAGTTGGATTGAGGTTCATTTATGAACTCATTAAAGGAAGAAGCACGAGATGCGAAAGATTCAGGGAAATAATGAAGCTAACAAAAGAATTTCATTTAAAATGGACTCAGATTTTGAATATGTCAAAAAAAATTATTTTAGGAAAGAGACGTTCAAATCATTTTCAAAAGAGGTAGATTCCCTGATGGTGTGATTGATGGATGCTTCACCTATAAAAGATTAAGAAGTAGACATACATGAATGTACAAAGAGAGGGGAGGCACTTGTAAGATAATTAGAGGTCTGAGCCAACTCGAAGCTAAATCTGGTTATTGTAAGTAGAGGACTCCACAGATGGTTTCTATGAAGCGGTTAATGGAAGCTTCGCGTATAAATGAAACTATGAAGGCCTATATGTATGTTGTAACTTGTGCAAACTAAGAGAGGTCGTAACTCTGTAAGTTGGTTTTTTGGAAAGATATTCGGCATTCAAACATGGTAAATCGGTTCAATTATGTTAATATAAACCTGATGGTTTTCAG
This sequence comes from Apium graveolens, assembly GCF_009905375.1. Classification (NCBI taxonomy): domain Eukaryota; kingdom Viridiplantae; phylum Streptophyta; class Magnoliopsida; order Apiales; family Apiaceae; genus Apium; species Apium graveolens. The sequence continues at coordinate 14,267 of NW_027419957.1, forward strand.
CTAAAGCTGAGGGTTCTCAGCCAAGAAACGAAGTTTCCACATCCTATCAAAGGAAACTTGAGTCATTGGATGGAGGTCCTTACATGAAGCTGAAACTGAAGGGAACTTCAACATTATAGGCTTAATGGCTGAACCGTTATTTAATCAACATGGAAGAGGCAAAGATAAGTCCTACTTTCGTGCTTTTATATATTTCTTTTTATTCTTGTTTTATATGCATATAAGAAAATCATTGGAATAATGGAAATGGTTTGATACTCGTAGCTGCCATACTTAGGTCCCTAAGATGGTTTATTACTATTAACATTCCCGGGGGGTAGTACATCACCTCTAGTCGGTAAGATTACTAATAAGTAATATTAAAAGTATAGCCGACTCATATAATGGTAACTCGATCGCTTGAATATTGTATGTTGTCAATTGGCATAACATTTTTAGATAGATTGGAATATAACATGTTTAATTCGAGACTATTTGGAAATATCTTAGTTAAGAGGGATACGTGGGGATAAGACTAGTGAGTCGAGTTGAGTAATCTTTGTAAGCAATGGTGAGTAAGCTTACTTAGGTTTAATTTTACAAGGAAAATATATAGTGTAACTTCAGCTGGAGCTGCAAGCATGCCCTGGCACCTTAGGTAGGAGGTATAGCACATGGATAGTTATCAGGCTAAAATAAGTAAAAGTCGGTTATATGGAATGGAGGAAATTCTTGATAAATAAGCACATGCTTATATATTTTGAATATTTATTTTACATGGAGTGTGTGGTACATAGTACATAGATCTTAGTTCTTCATTATAAATTATTATATATTTAAAAACTAGGGGGTAGGGGTATGCACACCTCATATGACGATGTTGTTAAATGGAAAATTTTAAAAAAATGGATTGAATATAATTCATGACTTGGATTGTTATCACTTATAATAATTAAAAATATGTATGTAATGGCATTTGCAAATTAAATCTACTATGTTTGACAGGTGCATACGCATACTAGTATCTCAAAAATATGAAATGTTGGCGATCACGTTTTAGCTTGGACTTGCTTGACACCCAAAAGGAATCAAATAAATTATTATAACTCAGAACTGAAGATAGCTACAGGTGTAGTGTAAGGCATATGTCATAGTCTATTTGTATATTCGAGGATTTAACTCAACTCAAATAAGAATGTAATAAGTAAATAGTGGATCTACCGTCAAAGAGATCTCGCAAAGTAACATCTGTCAAATGATTCAGAAATAAGGTTCATCTACAGACTTGAGGAATTAATTCACTGGAAGAAGTTCAAGAAATTGATCAAGCCTCAGTGATACAAATCAAGATTGTGGATTTAATCAAGTGACAGAGATCTCGTCAGGCTATCAATTAATTACAGGGATTTAATCTGAAGAAAATTAAGTATCAAAGTCAAGACATGAAGAAACGTCACGGAAGTTAGTCACTCATAAACCAGAGAGTACATCGAGTGTCAACATTGAAGTGGAATTGATTCATAATTCTCAGTGATTTTCCGAAGATGTTCAGAAGAATGGTTGATGTTCAGGAGATTGTCTTGCTAGTTCAATCCGATTGTCATGCTAGTTCAGAGGATAGTCTTGCCGAAAGTCTTTCCAGTACAATTGGAATGTCTCACCGAAAGTCCTATTAGCTATGGGATTGTCATTCCAGTTAAATTCAATACTGTTATATATTATACTGTAAATATATGAGATTTGCATGATTTTGTTAAAGTTATGATATTTGTGTAACATGTTTTGCAAAATAACAAGTTTTACAAGATATTTTATTTGGAGAATGTAGATGGACTCGGAGGACTCCGACAAAAAAGTGGACTCCATAGAACTCAGCCCTATATATATGTATATATATATATTCGAATATTTAGTTACCATTATTTCTAAACTTACTAAAAATAAGAGGATTGAAGAAAATAATATAAAATGATAATAATTATAATGATAAAAATAATGATAATAATAATGTTGATAATAATAATAATAACAATAATAATAAAAATAATAAAAATAATAATAATAATAATGATAATAATAATAATAATAATAATAATAATACTGATAATAATAATGATAATGATAATGATAATGATAATGATAATGATAATGATAATGATAATGATAATTATAATGATAATGATAATGATAATGATAATGATAATGATAATGATGATGATGATGATAATGATAATGATAATGATAATATTGGCACAAATACAATTTCTTATATAGAAAAAAAATTAAATAAAATTTGTACTTAAAATAATCATAATTCGAGTTTTTTTATCAGATTACTTAAATAAATAAAAAAATTAATCAAAGAAATCAAAGAATAATTACTAGAGCACATATCTTAGGATATTCAAGAAATTTATTAAGGCAATATTAGGATTCCAAAGCTAACACTTATTTAGCTAAATAGACAACCACACTCACAATTATTATCCCCATAAAAAATATCATTATAAAATAATTAAATAATATGATTATAAGAACTTTTAAAATCTTCAATACACTCGGTTATAATTATAGAATAACAATGTGATTCTTTCTATTCGAGAAAATAATTAATTATTTATATAGTTTCCTAGAAATTGAAAATCCCATACCTATTTAAATCCGTGCACAATATATAATAACCCAAAAAGTACATATTCAAATATCGCTGGGAATTAATTAATCAATAATATTCTTACTTTAGATTTTCAAAGATATATACATTAGAAGATAAATATATTTGAAAGAAGATAAATGTCTAATATTATTATAAAGATAACAATTTTCATAGCTCTTGATATATAAAAGCCTTATAAACTAATCGATATTCACACTTGCGATTCTAAAATTTTAATCACAATTAAATTAATTCACGCACTTGCGTTAAATCATAAATCTCGATAAAGAGAGTTACTTACTTAAAATTTATCAGGCGTTACATGTTTTGAGCGAACAGTTTATTTACTACGAATTTTGCAAGTTAGCTCGCAAAAGAAAAATAATCCTTTAAAGATCATTTTAAAATACTTGGTCACTATAATAAGTCTAACAATCATTTTTCACAAGTCTCGGGAACTATTCTAGAGATAATAAAAAAAGTTTTTAGATTTGAATATACTTTAATGATTTTATATAAATATTTTATGACCAAATAAACGTTATTTTTCAAACTATAATTCATTTAAAAATTTAAAAAAAATCCGCTAACCACAAAATCAATCACATATGATTCGGATAACATATATTCACCTTCTCAAGCTTACAAAATCTCATATCCACGAAATTTCTATTTAAATCTCTATTTGTATAATTATTCTTCTTAATTAACAATCACAAAATAATTCAATGATCGACCAAATTTGATTATTTTAACTCGACTAATCACAAAAACACGAAAAACTCTTTTTATGTTTTCCTATATTTACATTTTTCTCTCGATTCTCTTTCCTTAAATAATTCGGAATATTTGACTCGTCAAACTGGAATGAATTAAATTTAAATATTTATTCACTGATTCACATAAATTATACAAAACCACATAATATATAATTTATTTACATATATATATCTATCGCACAAATCTCAGATAGTACATTGTGAGCACAATTGTTGGTATGACATCAAAGTGTCCCCACTGTCGATGTAAACAAAATATGGGCTATACATTTTATATGGCAAAAATATGGGCCCGCTATTGACGTGGAGTGACCATGTCGGACCATGTGCTGTTTTGGCTTCAAATTTTATGCAACACCAACCTATGATGCAAGTAGTGTTGGAATATTTGAATAATTAAAGAATTTTTGGGTATTAAAAAGGTATTATATTTTATGTGTCAGATGCAACGGCCCTACTGGAAACAAGAGCTTGGAGTTGCCTTTCACCTTTAGAAATAATATTTAAGATGATATCAATATCAAAGAGGAATTGCCTATAAGTAATTATGGTGTCGTGTTGAAAAGTAATGGTAATTAGAAATTAACTCTAGTAGGGAGTGGGGACTATCTACCAAAAATTATCGAACTGATTACAAAAGTTCGAAGGAAAAAAGACTAAATCCACTAACGAAGATAAGGGTTGATTGCATAAAAGTATTTAAATACGATTCTTAATCTAACAATAGTAGTTCTTGTAAGCTTGAATGACGATATAGTGAGTCATTCTACTTGATATACATATAGAGTTTTTAGGAAGAGAAGGGAGATATTGAATCTTTCGGAGCTGAGATTCATGTGTGAGGTTATGGATATAACGATACAAGTTAGAGATCGCTTCACTCTCGTGAACTCTTCCCTTAAGAAAACTAATGCGAGCCTTTAGCCTGTGATATTTTACAAGTGATTTCTCTACAATTAGTTGGCACTACAAGAAAAAGTTGAATAGACATCATACATTAGACATCGGTTGATGTTGCCACTAATGTTAAAAGAAGAAATAACATCATCCAGTGTTTTTCTGATATCTATGTTATTTGAAGACATCGGTTATTTAATAACTAATGTCTAAAATTACCAAAAAAAAATCAAGGCGCGCTCCTTCAATTTTGTTCCCCCTTAGCGAAATATTTTCAGATTCCCTCTCCTTTACCCATTCCCCCCAAATTTTCAGTAACTAAATTAAAAATAAAACTTTCACTCTCTCTCGTCGCACCCCACCCCCACCCCCTCTCTCTCCCTCTCTCTCTGTGGCTCCTTCAATTGATGACCGATTCGTTTAAGTGGAAGCTTATTCAATTTGTTCGAAAATATAATGCTCAAATTGGTACATAAGTAAGTTATAAAACTCAAATTCTTAGTTTCATTTAGTTTTAAATTGGGGATATTTCAATTTTAAACCCTAATTGCAGTTCATGCTTGAGCAAGGATCTATTTGTTCCTAATGCTACTTGGGACTTCTATATTGCTGTAGTGCCTTGTGGTCGGGTTATTATTGTATCTCAAGATGACTGCTCAAACTCAAGAAGAACTCTTGGCTTCCCACCTTGGGTAACAAATCATCGATGTATTCTCTCTCTCTCAGTAATTGTTTTGTAGTTGTGTGTTCTTTTATGCTTGCTTTGATGCTTTTATATAAAAAGTTCCAATCTTTTACAACCTTACATGGATTAGATATATAGGATTTATAATAATTGTCTTTATAGTATGTTTTAGGGGTTTTATATATCTTGAATCTGATGACAATTGAATATGGAGATCCTTGATTGTATTAATGTAATTTAAACTTGTATTACAATTGTTTCAGTTACCTAAGCTAATTAGTTAGTGATGTAATTATATGAATTTTGTTAATGATTGTTGTGTCGATTTTGAATATGTGCTCTATCTCTGTCCGAGTCTATCGATTTCAAAGTGTGTTATGTCTTGTGTTTTTCACACAGAGTGGTTACCAATTAGTAAGTGAATATGTCACAGCTGTTTATATTTGATTTTTGTTTTTTTTGTTTGTGTTTTATTATCATTTAACTTATAGCTTAACACTTATGAAATATTGTAAATGTCAACTGACGGACCGGAACCAAGTCAGATTGCCAATCATAATACATGGAAATCAAAATTTTAGTTGATTGAATTTGAGATGTTCTGAGCTTGGATAGTTCTGATGAAACATAACACTGTAAGGAAAATGTTTAGTAGCTAATATTAAGAAGCGAGGTCAGCTAAACTAATCATGTATGCAATATAATGTCACTTCTTTTTAGATACAGTCAATCTCAAGAATTGAAATACTTATACCAGAACTCTCATCTCTTATTACTGAAAAGAGAGAGATGTACACTGTTACAGCCTTGCAGAAACTTATAATGTCATTGAATATAGTTTTGAAACTTATAATATCATTGAATATAGTTAAACTTGTGTTTTTCTGTGATACACTGTTAGTCAAGATTAAAATGTACTGGTCTAAAATTATTGTTATCGAATGTCGGTCAGTACTTAGTACCGAAAATGGCCTCTTGTGCCTCAGATCAAATTGTCCATCGAACCTTACTTAAGGTACTTATTTTAGTAAAGAAAGTATCTAATTGTTATTTGTTTCTGAAAATTGTGATGTAGTGGCTTAAGGAGCATCCCAGGTTTGTCAGCAATCCCCTATATATTGCTGGCATTTCCTATACTGGAATAGTTCTTCCAGTAATTGTCCAAAACATATACAGTGGTACCAATATGCATAAGCTAGTCTTTTCATGCATTTACAGATTTGTAATTCAAGTGAAATATGTCCAACATTGCTAAGGCATATCTCCATTAATTTGAGATATACATAAAGATTATATATATTTCCCACAAAGTTCATATCACATTGTATAATTTGTTATTCAAGGTTTTGCATAAATATATTTGCTCATGCCTAATCTTGGGCAGTTTTGAACTTTTTTCAGGCAACGAACTTGGCAACGAGCCTATAATCAATATCAAAGTATGTACAAGATACCTTTCATAAACTTGAAGTGCGCATAGTGTCATTCTACTATACTAGCAATCAGCTTATTAGTCATCTTGACATTTTTAATTTTTTTTCTTACAAATTTCAGTTGCTCCGTATCTTTGAATTGAGTGTAGGGGTATATTCTCAACAACCCTTTGACATATAGAAGTATAGACTTCAATTCAAGGATTCCATATGCTCATCAGTTCGCGCTTCTCTCCAACGAACTCTTTAAGGTGAGCTTAAAATTTAGTTTGCGAGAAAAATATACATCATGTTGAGTACTGTTTGCTGGTAGTATTATTAATTATTTTTATATTTTGTACATAGGCAGTGGAAATAAATTGCCATGGTGACTATAAAAACGAGAATCCTAGCACACTGTGTGTTGATAGTCTACAAAAAATAGACAAGGTTAGCCAGAAGCATCCTTATCCAAGAAATATATAACAATTTACAACATAGATACTAACACACATATAACTAAATCTTTGTGTGTCACAGTGTCTTGAGAGCATATTCCAGATGCATATATTAGAACCCATATGTCTTGAAGATACTACAACACTATATAAGGATGGAAGCTCATCAGAAAAGAACCGGACAAATGTCATTCGGTCAATAAAATACATAAATACAGGGTGTAGGGTGAGCTAATGACATATAATTATATCAAATACCATTTCATTAAGCACAAAAGTGAATACATTAAAGTTTATATTAGTAAAACCCTTGTTGGTTCACAAGCGTCTTTACACATTTGCAATATTTTTTTATGAATAGAACTGTATTATTTACTTTGAATAAGACTACAAATGAGTACCCCTTATTATAAAACAAGGACATATCTGCATATTATTCTGAACTTTGCTAAGTTTGCTTATATATTTATTATTCTCTATAGGAAAATGGTTATAGCTACTTTGGTCTTTGGGCGAAAGAAAAATTACGAGAAGCTCTGCACATCCACAAGGTATAATATTTTTCCAACCATTAACATAATTATATTAATAGAATAAAGTTAGTACGCAGGGAGAGTACAGAGAGAAAAAACACTAAACTGGGAGAACTAGAATAGTTTTATAATATCAAATGAACTAAATATATATAGCAGCTTATGAATTGAATCAAGTAAATATAGGAATATATCCTGGAATAAATTAAAATAGAACTTATCTACTCCTAACTAAAGAACTAAATCCTTCAGACTATGATTGTTATTTGACTGAGTTCAAACATCAGAAGACTTGTAATAGCATCTTATTTGACTCCCTTACCTCTTGGAAAATAGCCTAAATTCAATTTCAAAGTTAGTAGCTGCATAACTCAATCCGCTGTCACATTTGAAAAACCTTTTCTTACTCTCCTTGTTTTTACAAGTCATGTTTGATTGCAAATATATTACATATGATCAAGCTTAGTTTAGTTCTTCTCATAATTTGGGTAGAAAAAGTTTAGTGGCTTATTTGTTTTATTAAAGAATTTAGTTATTCAATTTACAAACTTCCTCACATGCAGAAGTTCTTACATATGATCTACCCATTTTGCAGATAAAGAGGGAAGTGGCAACAATGAAGTCGATAAAGCATCCACATGTTGTTCGTCTATTTCAGGTCTACTTCCCTTACCCTCAGCCTATCCTCTAATTCTATTTGAGTTCCTCATTGAAGTAATAACAATGTGCTTCGGTCGATGTTTTTCTGGATTGTTTACTCGGAATTATCTAAATCAGCTTTGAATGATAAGTCTTCTTAAAAACTATAATGAGCTATAATATTGGAAAAACAAGCCAATATTTTCCTAAAATTCATAAATTGCTTACTAGGAGAAAGAAGTCAAGAGCTATAAATACTTTTGTAAATTACAATATAAAATCATTTGACATGAGGAGTAATTCATTTGAAGGTACAAGTTGGTTTGTAGTAGTGAAAACTTTTGCTACAATATTGAAACTTAGATTTGTCTTCTATTGGCCATTTACAATTGTCTTTCGACTCTCCTCAACATCATATGCCAGTGCTATCACCCTCTGCAAGTCAGGTAAGTTGGTCCTCTGATGGAGATCTAACGGCAATGGATATCTTTTTAGCTTCAAGACGACTGTGGTTGGGTTCTTAAGGCCCTGATGCATCTGAAGCGCTAGTAGGATTCCAGTTTGAAAAGTTTGGTCCAACAGAGCAGTTCTTATACTATCCTTACAATGGTTGTGAAATGCTAAAATGGTTTCCGTTTATTTCAGAAATACCGACTTCATGATTGTCGATCCCCAACAAGCAAATCAGCAGATTCGGCACTTACTCTAGGATCAGCTTTATGAATCTCTGGATATGCTGAATCATCAACCCAAACCCATTCCAAGTCTACTTCTCATGAGAGTCCACTACGACTGACTAATACCACCAGAAGGACTTCTACTAAAATTGGTGATAGCGTAGAAGACGAAGAAGTTGAACGATCCAAAAACTATAGCTGGAAAAACTGAGTTCGGGCCTCTTACAAATGTTGTTGTATAAAATATACCCATCTACCAAACTTTGCAGATAAAATTATACGCTGGAAAGATGGACTACAGAAATAATACAATTGATAATAAGGTAGGTGTTTAGGAAGGCCATGAAATTTTGCAGACTTGGTTTTTGTTACCGCCTGTCTTGACTTTTAGTTGTTTTGAGGTTTTCCGGTATAAAGAACTTATGTTGAAGTGTAACTTTGCTGAGCATGAAAGATATGATGACTTTGTCTATAAACTTATTATACATTACTTTTAATAAATAAATATTAATGTCAAAAAAATAATTGTACATCACTTTTAATGAATAAACACTGATGTCCAAAAAGCAATTGTTCATCACTTTTAATGAAAAAAACTGATGTCAAAAAAGTAAATGTAAATCACTTTTTGCTAAAAACCTGATGTCAAAGACTGATATTTTCAAGTCTAAAAGAAATATAGACATCACTTTATTTGGGATAAAACTGATGTCTAAATGTAGACATAGACATCACCTTTTACTAAAGAAATCGATGTTTAATATCTGATTTTACATCACCTAAATGAAAATATTCGATGTCTATGTGGAAAAAAACATAACTAATTATATGTTTAATATGTTATAATAGGTGCAATTTATTTATTAAATTATTTATTTCTAACATTTTTTGTAAAAAAACAATGCATGGACATCAGCTTTTTTGCCAGAAACGATGTCTAAGCCAGTAAAGACATCGGGTTATGGCCGATGTCTAGAATAGACATCACCGACATCAACATCGGTTGCTAAACATCATAGACATCGGCCAAAAACCGATGTCTATGGACTTTTTTTTTGTAGTGTGGTCGCTGTTAAGTAAAACTTGATCAAAAGTTGCAACAAAATTTGTAGATTAGAAATTGATATTGTTATGACACATTATTTATTAAAAATCTACGATATTTTTCTCTTAAATCAGCGTAGTTGAATATATCATCCATTGGAAAGTTATCATCTAAACCGAATAACTTCAACAACTTTCGGCGACTTGTCTCCTTTGATCTCGTATATACCATCTTTCACCATCATACAACAATATGAGATTTTTGTGAAAACAGCGCCTTTAACGACCGCAATTTCGATCGTTATAAGACCTAAATTGGTCGGTATTCAAAAATAACGACTGGATACCGTGACGGTCAGATTCCCTACTCGTTATTTACTATTTTTAGTCGAATTTTACGTTGACTAACCCAGACTACTGCTCCATGTGCATGTAACACCAGCACCTAGTGTTACATACCTTAGGATTTATGGGTAAAATAATAATACTTTAAGCGCCAAAAGGTAAATAAGTCTTTTAAAATTTATCAAACAAGTTTTCAAAAGTTCACGTAATAATATTTCAGTTTTTGAATAAAAATCTTTTGTCTTTTATGCCACTGCAATTCCAAACACATCCTAAGCTAAGGCTAAGGGCTCTTGCTACATATATGAAGAAATTACATATAATTTAGCAAACAAAAAAATTCTGTAGCAATTCCCATAAAGTTTAAGTTGTTAGCTCTAAAGATTTTCAAACTGATCTTCATCTTTATTATTAAAATTTCTAGGACAACAAACACTCATCCAATAAATAAAGAGTAGTTGGAGAATGTCATCAAAACTAATGAAGTGTGTTCTTCTCTTGTGACATTTTAAATTTCCAGTAATATTGTTAATCACGTTTTATGGGCCACCCCTTTACTCTCCTATGGAGCTCAACCATTCCCCAAATTCATCTTTATAAACATTTATGTTCACATAATTTTTTTATTCTATTTCTTGGATCTTTGTCAAATATTAAACAATAGTCCCTTTTTATTTTCTAAGATATTTTTTCCTAATTATCTTCCACCCCTTCTTTTTTTGTTGCCTAGTATAGAATATCCCGATGAAATTATAATTAAGTAAAATGAATTTATGTGCTTATATTATTTTTACAAGTATTATGCATATTATAAAAATATTTGATTAAATTTTAAATTTTGTCTTGTGTATTGTTGGTTTGCTCGAATATGTCGAACTCCCAAAAAAAAAATTAAAAGAGATACACACCGAAGTGATAGGACGGAAAGAAGAAAGGATGATAAAAGATAAGCGCTGAATAGGAATAGAAAGATGAAAATTTTAACTTAAGCACGCAAGCTAAAATAAATTAGCCCGCATCTTTTACTAGACAAAGCCTAGTAGGAAGGAACATTGCACTTGAAAGTGAAAATGTTGCCTTGGAAATAAAATTAGTTATAGAGCTCTTTTTATAGAGAAAGTATCTTGGTTAGTTGCACACCTTCTCGATGTGGAACTAAGTGGATGTAGACTAAAAGCTATAATAGCATTCAAATATAGTATGATTTTTTAAGTTTGTTGCAAGTCCCATTATATAGAGTTGAGAGAAAATCTCTTGCAAAACCTTCCCGATGTGGGACAAAGAGAATTAATCAAAAGCAAAGCTACAAGTCATAGTTGGTTTATATTGAAGTGTTGGCTTCATAGCCTTGGGTTTGATAAAGGAAGAGATGTTACATCTTTTATATCTCATCAATATTGGACTTGGTAAAGCCTAGTTAAACCTTAAAACTCTATTTTTACTTGATTATGAGAAATTTATCTATTTCTCTTTATATTAAAACTTTAAAACCAAATTTAATTGGCTATATTGAAGCCAAGAGAAAGTTTTAAGTTTTCTAAGTAGAAACTAAAGCTAAGTTGGGTTTATATAGGCATTGGAGGAAGGCTGGTCTCATTCTCTAATCAATGTGGGATATATGCATCTTAGGTAATAAAAAGGAGATCTCACAACCCACATCGGCAAGAGAAGAGAAGAAAACTGAGGATATATAGAAGAACTTGACCCTAAAATTTTAATAAGTAGAAGTAAGATTGATGAAGCTAATGGTGTGAGTTTTAAAAGGGTCCTTATATGTTCTAGATATTATGTTCCTTGCTTAACTTTTATTTTTTTCCCTACCTATCTTTGTACCACATTGAAAACGAGAAGTGAAGTATATTAGAATAAATAGAAAGGTACCATTATATATAATTGTGAAAAAGGAATAAATAGAGGAAGTCATCTGATAGTTTTTCTATATTTTTCTAACTTCCCTGCTATTGTACCACATCGAGGATGTAGGAAAAATGAATCCTTACTTTCCTTATTTAAGTTTGTATAGTTTCCTTAAATAGAACTATCCGCTTCGGTTGTTTCAATCAAGGAATTCGGTTAGTTTTTCTTAATCGCGAACTTAATTTCTTTATCTTATTTAGTAATTTGGTAATTATTAGTTCAGTTAGAAAATAAATAGGTCATATTAATAATAAAATTTATGTGGATTTTTAAATTATGTATTTAGGAATAAAGATCGACAGTAAAATCAATTCGAAGTTCGGGATTTATAGAGAATAAATTAAGCGGTGCACAGTAAGTATATACTAGATTCACTGTTGATGTTTTAAATGATGATTTGAGTTTGACTAATGCTTCACTGATGAAAAATTAGTATTCTTGCATTGATATTGATGAACAGATGATAATAATTCCTAATCGAAAGTAAAGCTAAACCGATTATTTAGCTAGCCGGGATCCCAACTTGATGAATTGATGAACCTGTCATGCTTGAATACTCAGTTTTAATCTTGTGAAAACTATATGATGAATTTTTGTTGATTATAGTATCTTTCATGTCTCTTTATTCGAATATTTGTTTGATGAACTTTGATTTCTTGGATAAACCTCAATTGAATTCTACTATATATGCTTACTGAGCTTTTTGACATCACTCGTTTATGTCACTAACTTCCACAGGAAAGAACTTTGGAGAAGGATGTTCAGGAAAACATAAGTATGTGATGAACTAAGGCTTAGTAGACGATGAATGCGTGTAGTATCTTAATGAACAATGCTTGTGTAATAGACTTTTGGTTGTATCGTGAACTTTGGTTGTAATACTTGGAATACTGTAAGAATTATATATTATTATTTAAGATTAAGGTTGTGTAAGCATATATTGAGTTGATTGGTTTAGTTTGGCGTTCCCGGGTTTGGGTTTCTGAGGTAATCCCGGGGTCTGGGGCGTCACAGGTGGCATCAGAGCTAAGGTTTAGAAATAGGATGAATATAGGATTTCGAATCCTGGTAGTCCAATTTTGGGCCTAACGTACGCCTAGAAATTGTGTAGTCGTATTTCTTGAATATGGTCAATATAAGGTGTATGACGTGTGTATGACGTGTTTAGTACTCGATCGATCGTTATTATGACGTGTATCATGATGTGTGCGGTACATATTCCGAATGAAGTAGGATTAATATTATATGTTGAATTGTAGGAGAAGATGACTGATGGAAATTCTGATGGGACTAGATCCAGTGTACAAATTAGCCCTGAGATGTTGTTGATTTTGAGAGAAATAAAGAATATGTTTAAGAGCCTAATGGAGGGGCGAACAACTACGGATACTCCCAAAATAAATGGGGAACGTGTTGAAAATATGGAAAAAGAAGGCGAGAATAAGCGAAGGTGTACATTCAAGTCTTTTAAAGATGCAGATCCCCTAATTTTTAAAGGAGAATTGGATCCACATGTTGTGAATGTATGGATTAAAGAAATGGAGAAAGTGATTGAGATATCAGAATGTTCAAAGGAGTAAAAGGTAAAATTTGCAACACACTCATTAAGGGGGAAGCTGTATTTTGGTGGGATACGGTTAAATAGACTGAGGATTGTTCTAAAATGGCTTGGACAAGGTTTAAAGAATTGTTCTTTGATAAATATTTTCCTACCTATGAAGAATGAGATGGAGATGAAGTTTCTAGGACTAAAGCAAAAAGGAATGTTCGTGTCGGAATATATCTCAAGATTTTTGGAACTTTCCAGGTTTGCTCCTCATCAGGTTGATACTAAGCCAGAAAATGCCAGAGATTTCAAGAAGGGTTGAAACCCCAAATTAGAGAGAAGGTGTCCTTGTTGGAGTTGGAACAATTTGATAAGTTGGTTGGGAAGGCGAGGATTGCAGAAAGGGACTATGAAGCTCGCACTCAATTCTTCAACAATAAGAAACGAGGAAGAGAGACAGAATTGATTGTTAACTCAGGATTTAAGAAGGACAACAACAAACTACATATAAGGAAGAAGGAGATGTTTCAGGGAAGTGATAAGAGGATCATCGCTTCTGAGTGTAAGAAATGTGGACTGAAATATGGTGGTGATATTTGTTCTCGAGCTGATGGGTTGTGTTACAATTGTGGAGAAAAGGGACATATAGCTTCTCAATGTCCCAAGCCTAAAGTGATTTCTTGCTACAGTTGTGGACAACCAGGTCATTTATCAAGGGACTGCCCACAAAAAGGAGTCACGAAAGAAGTGGAAACTAAAGGAAATAGGACTTTTACAGCAAGACCTTTTCAACAATCAGCACCTAGGGCGGTGGCACGATCCTACGCAATGACAACTCAGGATGCCAAAAAATCTCATGATGTTATGTCAAGTACGCTTCAACTTTGTGCTCAAGATGTTCATGTGTTGTTTGATTTAAGGTCAACCCATTCTTTTGTGGATACAAAATATATGGATAAGTTAAATGTACCTGTGCAAAGTCTAGATAATGGATTTCTGGTAAAACTTCCAAACGGTAGAAATTTGTTCGTAGATAAAATTTATCAAGATTATCCCTTAATGATTGGTGAACAAACCTTCTTAGTGGATTTATTACCATTAGAACTGAGGGACTTTGGAGTGATTCTGGGAATGGATTGGTTGTCGAAGCATATGGTGAATCCAAATTGTTATAAAAAGTGAATTTGTTTAACCGGCTCCAACAAAAAGAAAGTATATTTCAAGGGAGATAGTGTAGAAAAACCCAGTGTTATGATATCAGTTTTAAAGGCTTGTAAGATGTTAAGAAAAAGGTTGTGAAGGTTTTCTAGCATATGTTATAGGGAATGAAGGAATTAAAAATAAAGTTGAGGATACACCTGTAGTCAGAGAGTTTTTAGATGTCTTTCCCGAAGAGTTACCAAATTTGCCCCCTGAGAGAGAAGTTGAGTTTGGGATTGAATTGATCCCGGATGCCCAACCAGTATCGAAAGCACCATATAGAATGGCACTGACAGAATTAGCGGAACTTAAGGTATCATTTTGACGTATAGAACATCGAGGTTGGTTAAGAAACTGATGATTTCGACGTTCACCGGAATGTGTTACCGACGTTAAGTCGGGGATCGTCGATTCCGACAATTTTGATGATGATTTACGTTGTTGTTGTTCCCATTGTATTTCTCGATCAGTTATGATCGATTTTGATACGTAAAGGATGAGAAACCTAGCTGTTTTGGTCTGGACCGGAGGCGGCCGACGATGAACTCCGTCGCCGGAATCTGGGCAGGGGTCACCGGAGTTCATCCTAACCCGGACGGGTTGTGGTGACCCGGTTATGACCCGTTTGGTTTAATTGCAACCCGGTTTTGATCTTATTTTATCCAATTTAAAATCAAAAACCTGTTTCTGGATTTGCCCTATTAAAAAAAATCAAAATTCAGTTTTTATTTCTAAAACTAATTTTTTTATTTCCAAATTTAAATTGGTTAATTATTTAATAATTAACTAAATTATTATTTTTTATTCCAATAATTATTCTCTTTTAATTATTTTCAAAAATCCAATTTGATTTAATTATTTACAATTTATTTTTGTTAATTATTTATGGATTTAATTAATTGATTAAATCATTTAATCAATTATTTTTTTATAAATAGTTAAATAAAATGTAAATTATTAATAATTAATTCAAATAATTCCTAAAAATTACTTTTAAGCTTTTGAAAATTATATTTTGGTATTTAAAAATCAATTAATATTTTTATTAATTGATTTATTCCTAATTATTTGTAGAAAATAGACCGTTTGTCCGTTTAATACGAAACGAACACATATAAACTCAGAAAAATATTCCACTTTCAATAAAAATACTTTCGAGACCCTAATCCTTTTGTTTCGAATGGTCACTTGTTTTGCAAATCGATTCTGAGTCGCGTATTGATTGAAAGGTCATATTTTTTACTCGATTTTAGTTTTAAACGTACCGAGTTAAATGTTTTGACGAACCGAGGCATGTGTGAAATAAATTATGTGTTACGTGAGTTATGTGTTATGTGAGTTATGTGCTTATGTGCTATATGAATTACATGGTACGTGGTCAAGATTCTTGTGTTGAATGTGGTAATTATGTGTGGGCTATCGTAAGGGTAGACGATAGGATTTTGATGCGCCGTTTGTCGAGTAATTATCGCTCAGACGATTAAAATAATATTTTCTAATTATAGATTCAAGTCTTTCAAGATGATTAAGACCAGATGGTATGAATGAAGACTATAGTTGAATAGTCTGGAATATTGGGTTGAAGCACTACATGAGCAGCAGATTAGAGATTTAGCAATGTAAGATACGGTGAAGCCTTGAGATGACAGACTGAGATAATTGCGTTTCTACGAGTGTGGCTAACTGCTAAAAACCCAAAGGCAAGTATTCCTATCATCACTTATTGTTCAAGTGATATTTATTTTGAGTCTTATTATGCAAATATCTCTATCATCACTTATTGTTCAAGTGATATATATTTTTGATCCCATTATGCAAGTATTGCTTTAACTATTTTCAGTTCTGAATATATAAATGTTTTACATATCGCTAAAATAAATTATTCCATTTATGCAAGTACTTTTCTACTATTCTATGTTCAGAATAGTCAAGTGTTTTACTTATCCAACTATTAGATTTATAAATATTTGGATTTTGAGAAAGATAACGTTGTTTTGAGTTTTCTGCCCAAGTGAATGAGCGAATAAAATTTTATAAGGGTGTCGAGTATTTGACCCCTCTCAAAAAAAAGGTTTTAGATTGGATGATCATAAATTACGTAAGAGGTCGTGGCGGCGGTCAGGCGGAGATTTAGGTATTATACAGGATATAATACCTTTAGGCCGATATGTGCCTTGCTTGCCCCATTGTTTAGTTGGATATATTTCGGTATACCGGTGTTGCTCCGCGGCTGATCATCGGCGGCAACACACCGTCGTTTCGAGAATTCTAATTTACATTATTAAACTGTTTTGATTATCATGAAAAATGATTTATCAACTGTTTTTATTTGAATAAGGTGAAATACATTTTTATTTAGTTGCTGATTGATGTTGATATTTAAGTTATTGTTAAATATCAAAGGTGGTATTAATGCGGGATGATTGATGTGACTTCCATCTATTAGCACGGGTAGGTTGTGAGCAGTCAAAGTTCGTATTGATATCTAATTTGATATGATAAAAAAATAAATATTAATATTAAGAGTTGAGTTTTGAATGAGTTTATGATCCACTCCATAATCATTTTTTTATGTTAATGTTGTTTTCGATATTTCCGTAAAAAATATTTTACGAGTTTTATTCTCGTCAAGATTCAAAGTATTGCTGAAGCATTTTGCTCGAAAATATCAAAAGAATTTTGAATACTGAGGAGGAATCAGTTCTGGGATTCCTTTAACAAATTTTTTAATTCAGCAATTATGATTTTTAAATGTTCTTCTCTATTGCAGACGACGGATTTATATCCAAAAGACCTTATATATATGTTATAACGAACTTGCTGAGCATTTCTTTCGTTGATACTTGCCTGTTTTCAAATTTAACCACCGGTGAGGATTAGCTTGCGCTGTTTAGGCGCGTAATTCGAGAAAGCAATGAAGAAGCTCTTGGAAGGTGGTTGGTCCAGGGTTTGCGGGCTAGTGTAAGTTCTGTTATGAAAGTTATTTATATTTATATTATATTATAATTCTGTATTTTATAGTTGGGACTAGTATACTCCTTTCGAAGTTATACTAGCGGGTTAGTACTGAATTGGTATTTGTTGAAAAGAGTTTTAAAAGGAAGTGAAAATTGTTTTTGTGGAATTTGGAATTCTTGTTTCTAAAACTGTAACCTTAAAATATCTTGGATTAGTTTGGGGTTATAGATGCTAAATATCTTCCACTGGAATTTGTATATTGATTAAATAGGTTATTTTGGATTGAGGTTTCATCGTGACGACGAAATCCTCTGAACCCTGATTTGGGGGCGTTACAATATCAAGGCCTTAACTCTGGACACTCAAGGTCTTTAGATCGCAACTGAATATGTCAATGCCTTAACTGTGTCACTCAAGGCCTTTAGATCGTTCCTATCAGGGTCTTGATTTTATCACTCAAGGCCTTTATAATGCTTCTTTTTTGTGTCAAGGATTTGATGTACCATTTCAAGCCATTAATCCTCGTTTAGACCATACATAACACATATACTCCACACAAAGAAACATCTTGGCACTTATTTTTCTATGGATTATACTAAGAAAATTACTTATATCCACATCCAAATTTTTTGAAAATTACATAAGGAACTCACCATATTAAAACTCCAAACTTTCAAGTTTCTGACACATGTAAGCGTGGTGTCAAAAAATTAATTAAGAACTTACATTTTCGGGTGTCGAGCCGAGACAACAATGAATGTTTTTAAAAAGATGCACGGAGGAGATGAACAAGTAGGTTTTGATCGCCAACATTTATGAAATGTGGTACGTGATTTTAGGAAGAACAACTTGGGTGTTAATGATGCTCAAACGATGTTGGATTTGTTTGTTTCCCTTAAGAGAAAAAAGTGGCCGGAATTTTTGTTAAAAACTCTACTTAATGAAAACATAGATTGAAGGGTCTTGTAAGGGTTGATCCTCGCTCTTTGATAGCCTACAAAAAATTTAAGGATGTAATATTTTTGATTATACATGTCCAACATATGCATATAGGTATACTATAGCCTTTGTGCAATTCACCACCGTGAACCATCACTACCAATAAATAATTTTTGAATTTGCACTAATGTGGGATCAATTGAAGATAAATTTTGAGTGGGTTTTAGGCACTTGGCTAAAGTAGTGGAAGGCCAAGAACCTTGGGCTACCATTAACAATCAAGATCAAGCCATTACCTGGAAAATTTAATCTTAACTCCTTAAAATTATATATTTTTTGTGTTCTTTGACACATTAGTAACAAATATCGTAAATTTTTGAATGTATTATTTCAAGCATGCCTAAGGTAAATGTGATTTCAAAAATATACCATTCATCACAAAGGATGTGTTTGGGGATATGTGAAAAATATTAATTTGGAAATACAATATATATACATATATAATACTTTGTTTATATATTTAAATATATAAATAAATAAATATATACACATTATATATATATTTATGAGCATTTTTATTCAAAACTAGTAAAGAATAGACTTGAAAAATTCTAAAATATAAAAATATATACTATATATTAAATTATAACTATCACAAATTGGAATCCTAATTTTTGGTTATTAGTACATATTATTTTATATATATATTTAATGCAAACCATATATAATACGAATAATATTAAAAATACAAGACTTATACATAATATAAATATTTAGTTAATATATACCGCGTATAACTCTTTAAAATCAGTAACCTAGGAAACTAGTATTAAGTACCATATATGTATATTAACTATCATCATCTTTCTTTTTTCAAGAATACACTTCAAAATTATATAAATTTTTATTTATGTGTTAGTCACTTTTCATGTTCGAAAGGATAAAATTATAAGTTTTAGAGTATGTTTATAAGGCTGTGTGAAAAAATAGTTGTGTTCACAAAATTTTTAGTGTATTACATACTTTTGGTTTCTTTATTACATCACCCCTTTAACAGCTGTTCGGAAGCCCCAATTAAACATCGGTCGAGTTTTAAACGATTTTAAAGCCCTTTTAGACATCGGTTTGATTTTAAGCTTGTCTTATCGTTATTAAAAAAATAAAAAAACGGGTACATCAGTTTACTTAGCAACCGTTGTCATATCTCTATTTATTATAAAATAAAATAAAATAAAAAACGCGGCTATATAGATAATCTTCCCCCATTTTATTTGAGCAAAATTCAGTTTCCCCCTCCCCAAAATTCTAATTTCCCCTCCCTTCGTCCCGATTCTTCCCCATTTCCCCCGTTCACCCTCTACCGTTACCTCCATTCTCAACACTCTCTCACTCTCACTCACTCTCCACTCTCTCCCACTCTCACCTAAAACTAATAAACCCTAATTACTATCTCAATTACTATGAGCATATTGTTCATACTCCCTCTTCAGAATTTAGGTTTGTTTTCGATTAACCACTTGTTCATATTTGGTTTGCCTAGAGTCACACTTTTTGCACAAGGTCTCTTAATCGGTTTGTTAGTTCACTACAATCGAGTGTCTAGGTTTATATAAGGTTTCTCAATTGATGGAGTTGGGGCTTCACTACAGTTGTGTCTCTTATTCTACAATCGGGTCATGGTGTTTTACATTCGGGGTTCTCAATATTATGAAACAATTAATTTGGGTCTTTATTACAATCAGGTTTTCTGGTTCAACATTTGGGTCTTCTTTTTTGTGTTTCTCAATTACGGTTTTTTTAAGGGTAATTTTTCAAATTGGGCTTTGAATTGCATATGATTTAGTAAAATCGTATTTTTTATTTAATTATATATCATGTTGGTGAGTTTAACTTGATTTGATAATTAAGTTTTACCTTGCGAAATTGATATATTTTTTATATATTGTGTTTTTTCTATTTTTTTCTGCAGATGTTCTACTAGAGGCTTTTACTAATGAATGTGAGGACAATTTCATAAGTGTCAAAGGGCGTGAGTTGCTAACAATATGGTTTGGAGAAAGTGAGGCTAAGGTATGAGAAATATTTGACAATGCCCGACAGTCACCTCCTCGTGTACTATTCTTTGATGAACTAGATTACATCGCAACTCATGTACTGTTTTAACAATGCACTATGTAGGTTGGATTTATCAATGGAAAGCAATAAATGAAGTCTTCATTTTTTGCATGTTCTACTAAATCTCCACCATTTTATCTCTCCATCCAGCGTGATAGTTTACATGGAGATGTTGATGGTGTTATTATATTTTGAACTAACTTCTCACAGATATGGATGATATAACTGAGATTTTGCAATTCCTGTAAGTATGCCTTTCGAGAAAATATTGGGAAGGTAAGTTTCTAATATAGCCTAGTAATTAAGTGACGAGCCTTGTTTCATATTCACTTGCATTGTCTCCACACTAGTGAGGCTAGCTGTCATAGATGACATGTTTAACTATTATTAGTTATAGGCTTTAATAATTCAAATATGAAAAGAGCATAACCTGCGACAACCCATAAATAATTCTAATTTATATGATTTAGTCAGTAATTTTTTTTGATGATCAAGAATGAGATATTAGATCTCAGTAAAGGGAATAGTCTAAAACTTAGTGATATCCATGCATTTAGATGTTGAAGTAAATACATTTGTTATAGCCAAACTAGTGAAAATTCAATTAAATCTGATTTTATATACTTATGAGTCCCTAGTTTTTATTGTAAGCATTCTAATTGAATATAACTATACAGTGTATTTGTGAGAATAAGCAGGTTAAGTTGAAGTTGGATCTAGTAATGGTTTTAGCTTATGTAAAATTGTAAATTACCTTGAACTTCTTATTGTTTAGTTGTCCAAGAAGGCGCAGGAAATAAATCCAATATGTTAAAAAAATTAGCAACTGGGGATAGGGATTATTGTTTAAAGAATTTAGCTACGGGTTCTTCTTTCTCCACGAGAAAACCATGTTAAAAAATTGATGAGAACAATAAGCTAGTCAATTATCCACATTGTTAAAATCTTACACACGTCAAGTACCAATTTTTAATTTTTTTTAGTAAATTGTTTTTAACACCATTATCTCGAACATAATTGAAGGTAGTGCATGACAAGGATACATTCTTTGTTGACGACAAAATGGGAGATGCAGAATTTGAGATCAAAACTCTGTTGAAGTTGTAAGGATGCCACTAAAAGATCCCCTGAAGGAACTATAATTACCATAGTAAAACAAAGAAGGGACAACTGCTTGTCTGAAGAACGCTCCATTGTTCTAGAAAAATGGAAAGATTGTCCGCGGAGATTTGCGTGTGTAAAAACTTTTAAGGAAAGATTCACCTAAAGATCTTTTCAAGGAAGCTTTGCTCTCTTTTCTCTAAGTTATTTCCTCACTTTCTCTCCTCAGTGATTTTTAGTCAAGGGAGTGACATTGATTTTCTTCTAATTTATATTCAGGTAAAGGAAAGATTTTTTGGTGTAACATCAATTATACACGTCTATTTATCCTCGGTGCACAAACATGTGAGTTTTTATAAAATAGTTAAAATAAATTGTAAATTTGGTTGCATTTATTTAGCAGATTTATTTTAATATTTTCTATATTAACTGTGTTATTTTGCAGTGAAAGTGGAATATATGATATGCATTGGAGAGTACATTGCTATGAAAAGGAGTTTCTAAAATATAGTTTTGATATTGAAACTGATCGATTCAAATTGGTTTTTCATTATACTCTATGTCATTGAAAACAGATCTATTATTATGACAGTGAACTGAATATTATGGCAATGCTAATGAAGATGCTGAGTATTATGTTCAAAATTTGAAACCAAGAAAATAAAGGCGTTTAGGGAAGAAGAATGTGGATAGGAATGAGGAGAAAACCAAGGAACTGAAAAATATATTGATATCTTGTAATCTAAATTTTCTATTAGTAATCTGTTTGATTTGAGATTATAGATTCCGACTTGGTGACTTGCAAACTTGTAAATGTTTTCATTCAAGTTTCATTATTATGTTTACATTTCTTGCAGTAAAAAAGGTTTCATAATTGGTTGCATCAAAAAGAATTTTTTTATTTAAAGTATACTGATGGGTTTGATTAGTTTGTTGCATATGTGGATACATAGTAGGTTGAAAATAGTGTTTTATAACTTTGAACAAGTTTTGTTCATAAAGTTTTTTATACAAGTGATACATAATTTTGTTCTGATTGGTTTTTTAAGAATTATTTTGATGATTTGGTTAATAAAGATTTTACATAACGGTTACCAAATTACTTATATTTTGGCTTCTTTTTTAGATTTTATGGTTTCATTTCGTATTATAATTATTATATGTTAAAAAACTGGGGGTAGGTATGCGCACCTCCTATGACAATGTTGTTAAATGGAAAATTTTAAAATAATGATTCAACATAATGCATGGCTTGGATTATTATCACTCATAATAATTATAAATATGTATGTAATGGCATTTGCAAATAAAATCTACTATGTTTGACAGGTGCATATGCATACTGGTATGTGGAAAATATGAAACATTGATTATCATGTTTTATATTGATGGGAAGCAAATGTTAACTTAGACTTGCTTGACACCGAAAAGGAATTAAACAAATTTTCATAACTCGGAATTGAAGACAGCTACAGGTGTAGCTTGGAAGATAGCTAACATAGCTAGAAATTTAGCTACGGTGTAGCCGGGATTCCAATAGCTACATGTATAGCTTGAAATTGGAATTATTACAACTTGTTTGCAGCTCAAAATTGGAAGAATATGATATAATTTGTTTATAGATGGATTACATCATGTATGGACTATATGTTGGGATATGCAAAGGCTTGCGTAACTCGATTTAAATTCACATATGGATTATATGTGGAGAATATGAATGAACGTAATTTTCGATATACACAAACGATTGTGTACCTGGATTTAAATATATAGATTATATGTGAAGAGTACGTGGTACTGTACCTCATGGTTGTATGAACGCTAATATAAATATTATTTATGGGATATATGGTTTAGGCTATGAAAATATGGTAAAATTTCTATTTTTGGTAATTATTTATGGATTCTTGAATATATGACTTTATGAATTCATGTTATAAATGATAAATGTTTTATACTGGATAGGGATATATGTAGGTGTGTCTAATGATACTCAAAATGATTCTGGTTTGTCAAATAACCCTAAATGACAAAGTTTCAACCTAATTTCCTCTTTAGTTTCCTCTTCCACTTAGTTTCTTGGCACACCCACTTTTCTTTTTTCACAATACATCGGCCAATTCAATTTTTTTTTGTTTAAATGTTCCTACATTTAAACTAGCAAATCGTAACCCACCCCATGTGTAGAAATAAACACATACAAAAATCAACAACCAATTGAAAGAGGGAAGCAGCACAATACGGTAGAAAACTGTTGAAGATCTACCTTAAAAGGCTTATCCAATGAGAATTAGTGTTATGTTCTTCCGCTAGCCCGTTATTATCTTATGGTCGATTAATGTATCTCTGGTACTGGTACAATTGGTGTATTAGATGTTAGACTGCCAATATAATTCTAGAGCAATAAAGTACAATGAAATAAGAGAAAAGTTTTTTGTATGAAATAGATGTATAGATGGTATGTATTTAGGATATTAATACTTCCCCAAAATTTTATTTGAAATATGGATAGTGGTTGATTTTTGTACACAAAGAATAAATAAGTATGATTGGATATTTGGTTGTTGGCGAATGTTGCAGCACTAAAATTTGCAGCTTAGGAAAAAATGACTAATTGATCTAAATAATTTATATAAATAAAAAATTATAAGAACCTGATTATGAAAAGTTGTCCCCCTAACCAATTATAAGAACCTTATTAGCAAAACCTTTGGACCCGACGTGAAACTCCTTTAAAGATGAGTACAAGTGTATTTTCCTTATATTAGGCTATTCATCACACTTGGTCGGACGAGTAACAACATTCATCCTAGACCATATAGTGGTGATAGACAAAACCTGTTTATTTTTTAGGATGAATGGTGTTATGCCAAATAAGTATAAAAGACAAATATGCACCTTCAAAAAATCATGCACAAGCAGCTTCCAATTCCTTTTATAAGAAATACTGGAGTGCTTTAAAGAAACTTATTAGTAGCTAATTTTGTCAAATTCACATCTATAAATGAGTATGAGAATTATAGAGTCTTGTGCTCAACAAAATTTTTTCATAATTGGAACCACAAAACATTTATGGAAAGAATGATTTTGTTAAACAATAAACTTTGTGCTAGTGAAACCAAAACAAAATAAACTAGCATCACATACAATATACACAACCAACCTGTAACCTTCTTTGAAGAGACCAGATGGTCAAAATATTTTCAAATCATACCTCAAAGTAGAATCAAACTTCAAAATATTATATCCCTCTAATAATGAAATTTCAGCATACCTCATAGAAGAATCAAACTTCAAAATATTCATAGGTCTCTAATAATGATTGTGGTGGACAAGTGTATAAAATAATAATAGAGTTATCTAGTCTCATAAAGGTTAAATCACATAATCGCTAAAAGGAATAAATTTGATGTATATGTTTATAAAGAAAA